>NW_027368069.1:0-52539 GCF_046119375.1 Phyllobates terribilis
AAGGAGCGCCGCAGAGAACAACAAGAGAGTTGCGTAGTGAAAGTGAGGAGTTAGGGTTTCAATACCCTAATTCCAGCTTATATACTAAGCTCAACCGAACCCGGTTCAAACCGGTATACTTAAACAACCAAGTTGGGCTGAACGGATGGGCTGCTGGGCTTCTTCACTAGAGCAACCTTTGATTTGGGCCTCAACATAATCACTGGCCCAAATATACATAGCTTGATACATATACAAATTACATTTAATCCTAACAATTGCCCTCTTAATTTGTTATTCTGTGCAAAGCCCTAGTCCTTATCTGTCTAACTCACAACCATCGCATAGACCAGGGAGTGGATACTGCTCTCTCCATCGTCGGCCTTAGTACACCATCTCATTCAAGGAACATCCCATATGTGTAGAGAGTCCCAACAAAAATGAAATTTATCAGCTGTCACAATCTTAGTACCAAAATCAATAGGGTTGTTATCACCCTTAATTTTTGAAACAACAATATGTTTCTGTTCTACTAAATCTCGTATAAAATGAAGTCTAACATCTATATGTTTTGACCTCTCATGATAGACAAGATCTTTGCATAAATACAAGGCACTTTGACTATCAACAAATACAGTAGGAACATGAGTAACAGGCTGAATTTTATTTAGCAATCTAGAAAGCCATATAGCCTCCTTTGCAGCCTCAGTTACTGCGATATACTCAGCCTCGGTAGAGGACAAAGCAACCACATACTGTTGTTGGGATTTCCATGAGATTACATTTCCAGACCAAGTGAAATAATACGAAGTGGTCGATTTTCTATTATCCTTATTACTTGCGTAATCAGAATCTACATAGCCAATCAACTCATTCTTATTAGCATGTTCAATATAGTTTAATCCAAGGTTCTTAGTCCCATTTATATATCTTAGGGCATATTTCATCTCATTCCAATGACTTTCACCAGGATTAGACATAAATCGACTTAACACACTAATAGAAAAAGCCAAATCAGGTCGAGTACACAACATAGAATACATAATAGAACCCACAACAACATCATATGGAACTTTAGACATTCTATCTATGTCATTCTGACTAGAGGGACAATCCTCCTTAGTAAGAACAAGGTGCCCTCCTAAGGGTATGGATGTGGGCCTAGAATCCAACATATTAAATTTTTCTAAGACCTTTTTCACATAATCTTTCTGAGATAACCACATAATCTTATGTTTTCTATCCCTTATTATCCTAACCCCTAAAATCATTTGAGTTGGGCCTAAGTCCTTCATATCAAAATACAGTTTCAAGTCCTTTTTAACCCCACTTATATGAACCTTAGAACTGCTTATAATTAATATGTCATCCACATAGAGTAGCACATACAAAGGATTGTTGGACTTAGCATTTTTAAAATATAGGCATGTATCATAGCTGCTCCTAGTGAATCCTAATTTCTTCATACAAGAATCAAACTTAAGGTTCCATTGTCTAGGGCTTTGTTTAACCCAATAAATAGGTTTCCTAAGTAAGCAATCATGATTAGGGTTCATCTTATCTATAAAACCCTTAGGTTGTTTCATATAGATAGTTTCATTTAGGTCACCATGAAGGAAAGCAGTTTTTACATCCATTTATTCTAAATCCCAGTCAAACACAACATATATAGCAAACAATAATCTCATAGTTTTGTATTTAACCATAGGAGCAAATACATCATTATAATCCAGCCCCTCTAGCTTTAAACCTAGGAGGATCCTTTTGACTATTTCCACTTTTTATTTTATAAATCTATTTACAGTCTATAAGCTTAGCCTTGGGTGGAGGTTCTACTAGAATCCAAGTTTTATTATGTTTCATAGACTCAATTTCATCTTTCATATCAAAAATCCACATTTTAGCATGCTCACAGTTTATAGATTGTTCATACGTATCAGGCACAAAAGCTTGATCAATGGAAGATGCAGAAATAAAAGCATGGTCAACAAGGCCTGGTTTAGTAGCTAACCTAGTATCATGCTCAACATTATTAGAAGAAAGCCACTTGTTTGGAATTCTAGTCCTAGGAGCTCTATCCCTAGTCAATTGATAATTACTCAAGTCAATACCGTCATTATGTTCAGAATTAGCATGCAAGTCATGACCAACAAAATTATCAGAATTAGCATGCAAATGAGATGGTTCGATATTACCAGATTGCGTGTTACTAGAATATGCAGGAATAGGAGAAGTTTGAGAATTATTTTCTTCACCAGTTTCTCCCCCATAATGTTGTATTGCATGATCATTATCTGAATTTTGGCCTTCATTATCAATAGGGCTATCAGAATTACTTCTCTCATTTGTGTAGTCACCATCTGACTCATTAGGAGTTAGAGTAATGCTACCCACATCTAGTACCTCTTAATTAGGTACTTCACGATTATTAGGAACATAGAACTGAGAAGCGTCATTGGTATCATTTTCCACACCATGATTATCTGCATTCTAAAAAACAGGAGTTATTTTCTTAAATGGGAAATCAGTCTCATCAAATTTCACACTTCTAGAAACAATCATTTTACAACCATGAGGTTGTATAACTAACAGTTTATACCCTTTAACCCCTTTCGGGTAACCTAGCATGACATACTTTATAGCTCTAGGTTTCAATTTTCCTTGTGAAATCTGAGAATAAGCTGAGCATCCAAAAGTCCTTAAGAAACTAAGGTTGGGTTTTCTATTATTCCACATTTCATAAGGCGTTTTAAAACCTATAGTCATAGAGGGTGATCTATTTACTAGGTATGCACCTGTAAGCACAACGTCACCCCATAAAACATGATTAAGGCCAGAACTAATTAATATACATCTAGTCTTATTTAGAAGAGTTCTATTTATTCTTTCTGTTGCCCCATTCTGCTGAGGCGTTCCTGGGACAGTCAAATGCCTTTTAATCCCAATTTGAGTACAATAATCATCAAATTCCTTATTACAGAATTCTAACCCGTTATCAGTTCTTAAGCACTTAAGTTTTTTTTATTACATTCAGATTCAACCTTTAATTTCTAGTTTAAGAAAGCAGTAAAAACATCACTCTTATTTCTAAGTAGAGTAACCCATACCTTTCTAGAAAACTGATCAATAAAAGAGATAAAGTATCTCTTACCTCCCATAGTACTCACCTGGGAAGGACCCCACAGATCTGAATGCACATACTCAAGAGGGAGATTAGCAATATATGAAGATTTATTTAATGAAATGTTAGTCATTTTTCCATACATGCAGTTCTCACAAAAACTAAAGTTCACAAGTTTTTTTTATCTATGATACCATGTTTATACAAGCTCTCTAGTCCTTTATTACCTATGTGCCCTAACCTATTATGCCAGATTCTGGTTTGATCAAGGTTAAGATTAATACTAGAATTTACAAGGTTTAATTCAGGTGTAGCCATAACATGATATAAGTATCCCTTCCTAATACCTTTAATAAGGGTGATTTGATCTTTAATAATCTCCTTTATACCATTTTCAGTGTTAATCTTAAAGCCACTTTCATCAAATACAGATTCAGATATTAGATTCTCCTAAGTTCGGGTACCCATCTAACATTAGTAAGGACCCTAACTTTACCATCATGCATACGTAAAGGAACACTACCTATTCCTTTTATGTCTAGTGAGCTACAATCTCCTAACATAACTTTACCTTCATTTAAAGTTTTAAGAGAAGAGAAAACATGTCTAGAGGGCGTAGAATGCATGTTACATCTACTATCTAATATCCAATCATTAGTATTCACAGAATCTGAACACATAAGCATTTCACCACAAATGAGCATCTCACAATCAAAGAAATCTTGAGACTCAAGCACAGAAGAAACATTACTCACAGATTTCTCAGATTCTTCTTTCTTTTTCTTATAATAGTCCTTTACAAAATGCCCAGTTTTACCACAAAAGAAGCATTTTTTCTTAGGGTCTGTATTATTACCATTTAAGTCATTTTTCTTATTGTCCTTCTTGCCTTTAAAGTTCTTTCTATTCTGATTTTTGTTTATGAATAAAGCTTCACTTTTAGGCTCAGTTTTAGGACCATTCTTAACTTTGAATACTTTCTAGGATTCATTCTTTTCAGTAATAGCCTCAATTATCTTTATTTTAGTTAATGTTTCATTTCTATATTGGATAACATCTTTATAATTGTCAAATTGAGCAGGTAAGGCATTAAGCAATAAAAAGCTTGGTGAGTTTCTTCTATTTTATCTTTACATTTTTCTAAGTCTTGTGTCATCTTAAGGTATTTCTCTAGATTATCTTGTAGGGTTAAATTAGTATCCATTTTAAATGTGAATAATCTACATAATAAGGATATCCTAGATGGCAATGACTTAGTCAAAAATAAAGCATCTAAGGCTTCCCAAAGGTTCTTAGAGGTGGTATAGTTAACTACCTGCCGTGCCACGTCATTAGAGAGACGGATCATAATTTTAGAATGAGCAATCTCATCCATTTCCAGCTTTCTTTCATCAGAGGTCATAGTTCGATAATCTTGGGTCACAACCCTATATCATTTCTTTATCAGTATACCTCTCATTTTGACTTGCCATATAGCGAAGTCGGACGAGCCATCAAACAGTTTCATACGAGTGATGTTGTCCGCCATGTCAAAAACAGTGGCTTAGTAAAAATGAACTTATCAGATTTACGCAGTTAAACAACAACCAAACACAGTGAAGGCAGAAGGAAAAACAATGTAAACAAGAGACACTGTCTAAGTAAGTCTTGATTAGTTAAGTATGTATGTACAACACTCAAGTTGTACTTATACTTAGCACCAGTCAAGATTTACACAATCACACCAGTGAGTCACAAAACAGTCCAAACAGCAAGACTGTGATGCAAAGTCTCAATAAAAAATGTCACACAAGACAGAATCAGAGAACCTTTCTGAACAAACCACACAAAGTCACAACATGATCAAGATTATATGCAGCAATAACTCACACAAGAATTAAAGTACAAATCCAGATCTGAGTCCAGCGGAAGCACAAGTCACATGCAAGATTAGAAACGCACAAGATTTCCAAAACATGCAAATCTACAATCACACAAGATCGAGAAAAACACATAATCAAGGAAACATCGCTCCGATACCAATTTGTAAATCCAGATTCGTTTTCTCGATTCTAAATTTGACCTAGATCTCGCATGCAAATATCAAAACCAACACAAACAAACACGCAAGTTGTTTACGCAGTTCGGACAAATAGTCCTACATCTGCATGCCTCAAGATGAGAGCCATATCCACTATGCACAATCTCAAACAAATACAGCAAGAGGAAGCAATCCTCAGTTTATCAAGCCAAACACACAAGACAAAGGCAAACGCAAGATCAAGAGGTAAAGAACACTTCCTAATCAAGCCAAATACTCAGGGAGCGTGCCAGCAGGAGCCCTCCGTTCCACCTCTTGGGGTTTCTGGAGTGGGCACCGATCAAGGAAGGAGCCAACACCACCAAGAGAAGCTCGAACCACCGTCGAGTCTTCGAGAACTAGACTTAGCACGAGATCTTCCAAAAAACGCCACAGAATCGCCTAAAGAGCGCCGCAGAGAATAACAAGAGAGCTGTGTAGTGAAAGTGAGGAGTTAGGGTTTCAATACCCTAATTCCAGCTTAGATACTAAGCTCAACCGAACCCAGTTCAAACCGGTTCACTTAAACAACCAAGCTGGGCTGAACGGACGGGCTCTTGGACTTCTTCACTAGAGCGTCCTTTGATTTGGGTCTCAAGATAATCACTGGCCCAAATATGCATAACTTGATAAGATACAAATTACATTTAATCTTAATAAACCCATAAATTTTAAGTCGAAATTAATAACACTGGAGATTAGTCCAACCCGAACAGAGACTAATTCAATCTCCCATGCATTGTCACAAAATTTACGAGACTATCAGCCGTCGTTTAAGACCATATCCCATTCCTGTCCAAATCCACATAATTACTCAACATGTCTAATTAAATGCGGTTCGGCGAATCGGACCGTATAAAAGTCAATCGGTCAACAATTCCCTCATACGTACATCATTACATCAACACATACCAGCCTAATTCCCACACGACTTTCACTATAAATACAATCAAACTCATATCCATATCCACAATACAAAATCTCATACATATTCAATACAACACCCACAAATGAGGCACGCAATTTCCTTAGCAGCGTTTCTACTAGTTCTCTGCGTGGCGGGGCCAGCAGCGGCGCAACAGTGCGGTAGACAGGCAAGCGGGGCGACGTGTGCCAACAACCTATGCTGTAGCCAGTATGGATACTGCGGGACGACGGATGACTACTGCTCGACGGCAAAGGGGTGTCAGAGTAACTGCGCAGGCGGAAGCAGCCTAGTGGAGGAGGAAGCAGCCCTAGCGGAGGAGGAGCGAGTGCCACGAACGTGAGGGCGACGTACCACCTGTATAACCCACAGAATATTGGGTACAGCTTGTACACCGCGAGTACGTATTGCTCCACGTGGGACGGAGATAAGTCGTTGGCTTGGAGGAGTAAATATGGATGGACTGCCTTTTGTGGACCCGCTGGACCCACTGGCCAAGCTGCTTGCGGCCTCTGCCTCCTGGTAATCACTCTTTCTGTCTGCTATTAATTCAGCTACTGCTCGCCCAGTTTCATAAACCGCAGGTTTTGATTTATTAAATTCTCGGTTTATTATTTAGTAAAATGCTTAGAAGAAATTAGATGAAAAAATGATAGTTTGTGATTTTTTCATTTATTTTCTTGTTAAATAATTATTTTGTCTTAAAAATTCATCTACATAAATGCCAGTCAATTCATCTATTTTTTTCAGATTTTCGTGAGATGAATTAAAAAAAGTTCATCCCAAATATTGAAGATGAAGTGAAATATTCATCTAGATTAATCTAGTTTTTTATTTCATCTACTATCTTTTATCTAGATGAAAAATAAAATTCATCTAACATTACTTAACCGAGTCTTAACTAATGCTTAACTTGAACCTGAATCTTTTTATGACTGATTTGGTGAGTTGTTTTAAATTTCGGTTTCGATTTTCCGCTCAGTTCTGATTCTGGTTCAAAACTTGAATTTGAAGATATTTATTTGGAAATTTTAATTGAATAATAATTAGTGTTAAAACTTGATTTTACAATAGTATAAATACGTTAAGCAGTTGGATGGAAATATGACCAACCTTTAGGAAGATTTAGTATGTTACATATATATCTCGACCCAAAAAAAAAGCTGCGTTAGACTATTGGCCAAACTATTGGCCAAACTATTGTATTAGAGGTATGGGCTAATAATAGCCCAATTTATTTAATGCAGTGCAGCCTCTATAAGGTTGATAACAGAAGTGCACATTAATAAATATTTATTTCTCAATTTTACCCTTTTCAATATTTCATCTATTTTATAATTAGAAAAGATATTCATTAACAAAATTTATAAATACCATATTAAACATGCCCTAACTGGGTTGGACTTGTTTGTAGGTGACGAACACGAGAACAGGGGCGCAAGCGACAGTGAGAATAGTGGACCAATGCAGCAATGGAGGACTCGATCTCGACGTCAATGTATTCAACCAGATCGACACCGACGGAAACGGCTATGCTCAGGGCCACCTTACTGTCAACTACCAATTTGTTAACTGTGGTGATTAATCACTAGACAAGCTTATTAAACTTTGAATAAAGATAATTACAATAATGGATCGATTACTGTTATTTAATCATGTGCATTTAGTCTAATCGATGACCACATCCACCAGGATATGTATAATCAACTACACGAATATATAAATATCTTGCCTGTCGTATTGAATTATATAGTATACTCTGCGTACGTGTTCTGTGCGTTGTTTACAGTATAAGTATTGTAATCAATTATTAAGCTTATATTCAGCTCCATCAGAGAAATAAACTTATCAGTATGATTTTTTAGAAAAAAGAGTATTCAAAAAATAAAGGACACTTTAAATTGAGAACATCTTATTGGGGCCGATTCACGGGTCTAAGCCTAGACAAGAGACTAAACCAAAGGAGAAGCCCAATAGATAATAAACCCGCCAAGTAAAAGAAAGAAAAGGAAAAAAGGATAATTCAATCATTCTAATTGATACCATTAAATACTACTATCTCAATCTTATCTTAATGTACTATAAATTTGTCATTGTTTCACAACAACTAATACCCTCTTTATTGTTCTTGCTTATTGTTGCATTGTACAAATTCAAAGTTAGTCATATTATATTGTTGTTGGTCCAAAAAACAAATATATGTAGTTAGCTCAGTAGCCCAATTAAGCATTTTTCCATTGCTGCGTTACTGCGTCGATTCCACCTTTCGTCTTCTCCCTCCATTACTGCATTCTTCTCTTCTTCCTCTGCTCATCAATGCCTTCCACTCAATTGGTTTGACTCGATTCCACCTTCCGTCTCCCTACAATACGTCGATTCCTGGTCTACGCTCATACACCTCCTCCTTTAATTCATCGCATTGATTTCGATTGGTTATGTGAAGTAACCGTTTACCCCCATTAGAATGTCGATTCATGGTTTGAGTATAATTGTCAACCGTACGCCGATGGTAGACACCCAAAGAGAGCTAACATTGTCCCAGATTTGTACAACCGAGCTCCATGGCGTCGAAGAGCTCTTTGCAGATCTCTGGCTCCCCTTCGTCTCCATTGAAGCGCCGGCGATCCGACATTGCCGTTCCTCGACAACAGGAGGCCTATGTCTCTCAAGAACCAAATGCGTTACATCGAACATACTCTGAGCAAGGTACTTTTGGCTGCTTATTTCAGCTGGTGTAATTAGGGTTTAATTAGTATGTGGGAAGATATGGAGGATTGCAACAAATGGAAACATTCGCTCAGAATTTTATTTGTAGATGGAGTGTGTAAATTCTTATGCATATGCCTTTCTTTGTTGCTGTGAATTGTATTTCTACACATGGATGTTTCAGTAGCTCGATTGTGCAAATTCAGGTGTAAAACTCCTTGAATAGATGCTGAGTTTGGTGACAAGTTGAAACCATATGGAGTTGCGTTTTGGTGCTGAGTTTGATTTGAAATTTAAAACAACATTATACTTCATTTTACTTCCATTGAATTCTGTTTAAGCATTCATTCTACTAAATATTGGAGAAAGCACACTGATTAAAGTAGTGATTCATATGGTTGTTAGTTAGTTTAAGTGAAAGTCAGATTTATCTGTTGTTCTGTCTTTTGATTTCTAGGCTGGTCTGCAATGCTTTGTATGTTAATAACGATGATGACCTTAAACATATACATCAGTTCTTTAAGTTTATCGTTGCAAATCCACTTTCAGTTAAGACCAAGGTAATGTCCTGGTATTTTTTGCAAATTTAAAGTGTAACCTGAATCCTACGATGCTTTACAAAATCAAAAGCAAGTTGTTCTTTTCTTGTATCTTCATGATTTTTTATCAAGCTGACTTAATATTTTTTATCATCTTGCAGGTCCGCTCTGTTAAGGTAGGTCAATTTTGTAGTTTATCCAAATTTGTAAAGCTCGTAGTTCTGTTTGTCCTTAAAATTTCATAATATCACTCTTTTTAATGCTGCATTTAGCATTATGATCAACCTCATGTAAACAGGAGCACCAAATTAGAATGCTTTTGATATTTTTGTAATTACTTTTTCTCTAGGATGCATCTTTTGTAGAGGCTTTCATTGAAAACCATACAAAAGTAAACCTTTTCATGGACCAAGTTGAGTTCTAGCGAGCTGCTCATTGGACTGCAACTGTACTGAATGCCGATATGCACCATTCAGAGAACAGCTCAACTAGGTGATTAGAAAGGTCTAAATGAAAGGTTTTAAGGTTATTTTATGATCTACCTGAATGGTCTATATGAATTGCAAAGAAATATTTAAGACACCTATCATGATAAGGGGTGGAGATAGAACCCACAACTTCCTATATCACCTGAGATTATCTACACAGGGATTTGAACATGAAGGAAGTACTATTCTTGGTAAGCTTTAAATAACACGACGTACAAATTTTGGGGGATTCGGGATGCTTGCAAACTCAACAAATTCTTGGCACTGGAAGTTAAGTTAGTCATAAGGCTTAAATTTTTATAGCTTTATGCATAAGAAAACTAAGTACATTTTTCTAGCACCCTGTAGTTCGGAAGGACATTGTTGCTAAAGAAACCCAATTACACATCATCTTGCATAAGCCATTTCAGGTGATGCATTTTGCATAAAAGATTGGAAGTTTTAGGTCAGAGATTTTGAATGAAGTAGTTGTTTTCATACTTTTATTATGTGTGTAGTTTGTGTTTGTAGGTACACTTGGATGTCAGGATCTGATAATGAGGAAGAGAAGGTTGTCATGGTTAATGGCCTCTAGACAATGGTGACGTGTTTCATTTTGATCACAATATATATTTCTTTAGTTATTGTAAATTATGGCATTATATTAAGTTCATGAAGAAAGTTTATAGGCTATTTCTGTTAGAAATGCTGAGAAGAATGGTCAATTGGCACATTAACCATAATTAACAACTTTTGAATTTAGCAAAATATGTGAATGTTATTGGAGGACACTAGACATGATTATCTGGATGATTTGATAGTTTATTTGCATGATGCATTAAATATTATGTTAATATTAATAATAATCAATCTAATTTTATTTTATCTATTTATAGTAAGTATCTCCTTAGTTGTCTTTAAAAACTTAAATACACCGGCCTATATAGAAATGCTATTAATATCAATTTTATTTGAGAAATATCTATTTCGGAAATAAACAATAATAATATATAATATCAATGTTATTTAGATCAATTGAACATACAAATAAAAATGTATATATTAATACGATATAAAAGTGATTTTTAATCACATAAAAAATTATATTATAGCCCGTGCAAAGCACGGGCAACAACCTCTAATAAATAAAGAATGGAAAGGAAAGTACACTACATTGATTGTTCATATTCCCTTTGTAGTTTTGAACAATCCACATTTCTCAGTATTACATTAGACGATTTATTCTTCTTGGGATAAATTAAGGTTCACGAGTTGATTTTCTTCCTCACGAGGATACACTCATTTTCCCCACATTTACTCTTATTCATGTATCTTATACCTCATGTTTATCATCTTCCTGGCTTGAGCATCGGAAAGCAAAATCTAGAGAACGAACTTCTCTCTGCTTGGTTGCGTAGGTACATGAAGTGTGAAGGCATTGCAAAGGACAAATTTTCCTCAAAAACTCCTCCTCCTCCTAAACATCCTTTGTGTCCATCCAAACAAGAAGATTCCTTCAATCCAAGACTAGTGATGATTGAAGTCCAGCTTTTCACGAGGTGAGTTGCTCGTGTCAAATCCAGGCTTCAACACTGGTGCTGAATGTGGTTTCTTCCTCAAGAAGTTAGGTCGCCAAGATAGAAGGAGATTGTGAGTTCTAACAACACCGAAAACAATATTGAAGGGCTCAAGCGTCGAGACTCTCAAAGCCGACAAACAAGTGAGTCACGTGTCGATTAGTCATAAGACTATGAGTGGATCATTCATGACCAGGCACACGAGTACAACAAGTGCGTCGAGTGCATAAATAAGATGGATCACAACCGAGAGATTGAGTACAAGAAACTTAAGCAAGAGGATAGACGCTGTCAGGAAGACGAGGATAGACACCATCAAGAAGACGAGAATAGACATAGTCAGGACGAGAAGGATAGACGTCGTTAGGAAGATGATGATAGGCGCCACCAGAAGAAGAAGATAGATTATGTAAGACGAATAAAATAGGCATCTTCACGAGATGGAAGATGAGGCAGCAAGAAGGCGTTGTAATCCGCCTCGTCCTCCCTCATGATACCTTAGTCGTAAGCAGTTTGTAGGAGCGCGATACGAGTTTCACTAGTCTATTCCACCTCATGATCCTCGAGGTTTTTACTCTTCCTACGAACCCCAAGGTGAGCCTATGGTGTTCCCTCTGAGGTTCCAGAGGCTTATCTATGATACGATGTACACTCAAGGACACCCCCAAGTTTACAATTGCCCGCTTCGTGAACCATATGCAGGGCCACCCGCTTGCAGCCACTATCCTACCCCACCTAGTCCAATCCTAGGTTACCAAGTTAGTGCGGGGTTGGTTTCCCGAGGTGGAGGAACTATATTTGCTGATCACATTATAAATATGCCAGCTCGGGAAGACTTCAAGTACCCTAATACGAAGTATTACACAGGTCTAGAGAACCCGGAAGAGCATGTTAGCCGGTAGAGTTAGGCGATGCTCGTGTGCAATGCCTACAACGCTATCACATGCAAGGTCTTCCCAAACACACCTTCTAGAGTAGTATTGGATTGGATGCTAGGATTGTTGTAGAGTACTATCTAGAATTTAGACGATCTTGAGGAGCACATCCTCGTGCATTTCAACGCCTCGAAGAAGCAAAAAGTCACAAGTTGAAAAATCAAGGGGTCATGAAAGGACCCAATGAACCTCTCAAGACGTATGCTAAGAGATTCACCGCAGTAATACTTGAGGCATATGACTTCAGCGAGCAGGCAACGTGACAAGCATTTGTTGGCGGTTTGCATGATTACTCTGAGTTCAAAGATCGCCTGGTTCGGAAGATGAGCTATCTAGATTACGAAGGAATCCTAAGCAAATCTTATGATAAGATCGAGTCTGACTGAATTACAAGAATGGAGCCATGGGAGGTAAGAAAGTTTAAAGCTAGAGTGGTAACGGTCAAAAGGGAAACCTGTCATGGGGACCCAAGAAACATCACGAGCAGAATGGACCAAGGCCAGGTGCAGAGAACTCGTGAGTGTCAACCTTTCAAACACATGGCAACTCTGACTCTCAAGATATTTTTGAATGTAAGAATGTTTGTTATGAAGTCGAGCAATAGGATCGAAGGATCATGGAGTTCCAATGTACCCAAGGATAGAATACTCAGGGCGAGAATGCTCAACCCCAACTAGCACATACTGTTCCTCAAACTGATGGGTTTGTCGGGAATACAACAGGGATGTTATCAGCCAAGGATGCCTAGATGAAGAGACAAAAGGCGGGCAGTCAACGTCCCACCTCCTCGAGGGAGACTAGTGATGCTAATTGCCGAGTTGACTCGAGAGCCCTATCAGTTGCAGTTTAGCGACGGTGTTATTGTCGAGTGGGCCAACAAGCAAGTGTATCCACTAGTCATTCACATACAACTTGGGACCATAGTTTTTAAGCGAGCCATGGTGGATATGGTTAGTGCAGCAGATATACTTTATTAGGACACCTATCAGAAGTTAGGACTCAACTAGACTAAGCTAAGACCTACAATGTGTAACCTCGTAGGTTTCACGGCTCATTCTATCAAGGCACTCAAGGTAATTACCATTTACATGATCCTCGGTGACGAGGGAGGCCCGCAAAAGAGTTGTGTAGTTGATTTCCTGGTTAACCTGATCACCTCGTCCTATAGTGCCATCCTAGAAAGGGAATCATTAACTCGGTTCGAAGCAGTGGTTTCAATCATCCATTTTTGCCTCAAGTTTCCAACTCGAAGCATCATGGGAGTCACCCAAGGTAACCAAGAGGAGAGCCAAACCTGTTATATTCAAGCCGACAAGAATGAGAAGAAGGCGGTACAAGTGAACCACCAGTATCTCTCAGGTTTGATGCAGACTAAAGACGAGGCTGATCTTGATCCATATGAGGCTTATCTACCTCTGACAGTGATGGAACATGCGCGAAATGATATAAATAAAGTGTTTGCCGGTTATTAAATAGTCAAATTTAGATAAAACATCAAACGAACACCCAGTTCATGAAAATAAGGCTAGACTAAAGGTCTTGAGCTCTTTTAATTCCTACACTTCACCGTTGGAATAGAATACAACATAAGGGTCGAATCCCACAGGAGACATCGACTTATTTAAACTTTATTTAGAACAAATCTATTTAGAAAATGAATGGGTTTTGATTTAATGAAAACTAACTAATAAAAACAGCGATAAAATAATTTATAAAACTAACTAAGAAGGTTCTTAGCAAAGCAAATTCATGTTATTTTGTTGATGAACATCACTGTGATTCCATAAAAACACATAACCAAGTTTGTTTGACCCTACTCCTATATGACAAGTATCTAGCACCTCAAACTTAGCATACTAAACCTAACCAATTGATTAACTACAAAAAGGCCTATAGTTCAAATTAATGGAAGCATTAATCATAAGAATACCAGGAAATAAGCATTTCTCGACTAGACTACAATGCAATTCTCTAAACTAAGACTTGGCTCAAATCGAATCTTAGTGTTCATGTTCGTTTCAAAGGAAAAGGTCAAGGCAAACGCCATTAATCTATCCGAACATTATGAATAAAGACTTTAATCCTAGGTGATCAATCTACCACTAAAATACAGAATTCAATACTCAATAAATTCAGAGAAAACAATCAAATCATGCTAACAAAACAAAATCACTCAATTATATCAAAACAAACAACAATTCAATACTTTACTAAGAAATTGGGATTTTATCCCTCCATAAGAAGGTTTACAAAAATAAAATTATGAATAAACATTACTAGCCTTTGGAGAAGAGTTCTAAAACACCCAAGAGCAATGTTATCTCTCAAGCGTAAATAAAAACTGAAGAACGATAAAGAGAGAACTAAACAGCGACTATGCAAACTCTGAATGATAGAGTGTCGTCCTTTTTAAAGGTTTAACCCAAAACATAATGATAAAATAATAAAAACTTGTAAATAACAAACAAAACAACCAAGATCATAGAAGAAAAGATAGGGAGAAAGACTAAGTCGTTTTAGTCTGTTTGGAGATTGGCGGGCACAGATGGTCATCGACGGGCTCCGATGAATCTTCTATGGCCTTGCTCGAATTCCACATAGGCGGGCGTCGATGGATGTGCCACGGTCGCCGATGAGTCATCTGCCTGATTTTGACTCCTTTAGCTTGTTTGCACCCTCCGATGTGCATGCCTTCGTCTTCACTCTTCCTTAGCTCCTCATTGACTATAATAAGCTCCAAAGTAACTTAAATCAGATATATAACACCAGATGATGGTTTGGACTAAATACGCTATAATAGCACCCATAAATGTAGTGAAATGGTGCTAAATCCATGTTTATAGACACGTCATAGACGTGCCTATCAAACATCCCCACACTTAAACTTCTACTCGTCCCGAGTGGAACACAATACCACTCTACTCTCAATGAATCTCCATGTAGAAAGCCTAAGTACAAAAATGCTCATATACAAACAACACCCGATAAGCTCGTCCCTCACAAATCCAACCTATGCATCAAAGTCTTATCACACTATAGAATGATCTCAAGTATTACAAAGTAGTCACTCATAATCGTAAAACTATGTCTCCCAAGTGACCATAACCAATGAAATCAACGAACATCCTAAATCCCCTCTAAAAAAAGATCAAAGATAAAAGAAAAAATCTTAAATTCATCATACTCATCTCCTCTTCAACCGCCATAATGACCTACTTCTATAAATAATGTCCATCTTACAAAATATATATCTCAACTACCAATTCCTAGAGAAAAGATCTGCATAGCACAACCACAACAATATGAATCAAATACCGGAAGTCTAATCTTAGTATCTACTCATACCATTGCCAAAAGTTTGTCTCTGAATCCCCAAAAGAAAAAAAAACAGTGATCAAAATACCTCATATGAAATGCAAAGTAAGTCCAAAATACTCTAATTGAAGAGATATAAATCATGTAGGCTCAATGTGAGGTAAAAATAAAAATAAAATCTATACCTTATCTCTCCTTGTGAAACCTATCCAAAATACTCCTATACTCTAGCACTTATGTCTCCGACGCCAAAATATGGAAAAGAACCATCCTAGACACTCAAATTATTTTCACTCCAATTCTTGTTTAAGCGCCCTTTCGGGTTTTCAGTTAACATTATCATAAATAGTCTCACTTACCTCACAACTCACACGAATCTCTTTTTACCATGCCTAATGCCAGCTAGATTACATGTTTATTGCCTGAGGGCCCCGAAAGATTTTTAGTCATCCCAGGGTTTTATATTGGCTCTTTTGATTTATGCCTCTTTTGTTTGTTTTTTTTAACTTTTTTTTTCCTGTGTTTTTCAGATTCATTGAGAATATGTACAAGGAACGAATATAAATCTACCTCCCCTCACTTAAACTAAGCATTTTCCTCGAGGCTAATATCGGACATAAATAAGAACAAGGGGAGAATAGAAGAATACCTTTACTGTTGTGGTGGTGGTGGTGGTGGATTGTGTGGGTATTGGGACCTAGTAAAATCGTCTCAGTTCTGTATCATATGCACCATTTCTTGCATTTTCTCATCCTGGTGGGTCCAATGAGCATCTTTTGCAGTCTAAAGAGCTTCTTGCGTAGCCCAGCGAGCATCCTGAGAAGCCCAATTAGTGTCTTGGATCACAGAATAGTCAGTGAAGCATTGCTCTAGGCCCTGAACTCACTCATAGGTCATGCGGCCATAGTCATCCTGCTATTCAGGCACTGCTACTAGTGGAGTAGGTGGTGGGGGCTGATAGATGCATGCCAAGTGGTTAAGGTCCCACTCTGCATAGTTCTCGTCGGGATAAGGCAAAGGCTCAGGCCTAGGGAGCACAAACGAATGCATATTCCTAGCACATAAAATATAAGAGTGGACCTCCCAGTCTCTGCCTTGCTGATGCATAATGTCTGTTCAAAGCATATGGAAATCCCTCATACAGACAACGTTAAACGGAGGATCATGACTCACCGGCTTGTTGTTGGGGTGACCAAGCTGTAGAAAGTCCCTAATCAAAATAATCATGCCACCAATGCAAATTTGTTCAGGCATCGCACCCTGTAACTTCAAGAAGCTCTTGAAAAATAGACTGTGTGAATCCACAACCGCGGTTCCGTTCCGCATAAATTTCCACATCGCCTTCAAATAAAAAATGACGATCTTGTTCACCTCTAGCTGGCCAAATAATGCCAAGTGAATCACTTTGTGGGTGAGACAAAGGTAAGGGTGTGACCACGAATAATTATAAATTGAGACGTGTGAGCCGTAGTTCACACCCATGGACTGAAGCCAAAATTCGAAATGCCCGTTCTCTCCAACAACGAAAGCACCAGGTGCCATGGTGGCACTAACGATACAACAAAGCTGTTAGATCTCAAGTTGCACCATTTGTCCACCCAAGGTGAACTTGATTGTTTCAACGCTTTCATTGATATAAAGAATCGATAAGAAATCTTGCATCCAACTCACATATGATAGTTCGCTCAACCCATAGAATTCTTCCAACCCGGCGCGATCGAACATCTCCCACAGACAACGCTCGATACCCAAAATCCGACAGAAGTACTTGTCAAAGAATATTGTGCTCATTACGTCACATTTGTACACGTTATATGTGATCTTCGACGTCTCGACTCTCTTAGCTATTTTCTTAGCTGCCCCGTGTCTCGGACCAGTCCCGAATGAAGAAGCTCGGTTCACAATACTCATGATTGAATGTAGAAAATTTTAGAAGCTTAGAAAAGAGAGTATTACTTGAAAGTGGGTATATCGGTGAGCGTGGATGAAAATTTGGGGGTGTCGATGGAGTTTCTAGGCAAACTCCTGAAATCAACTATCATTTGGCGTGGACGATGATCGACGGGAGCTGATGGCTTGCTTGTGAATAACTTGCGCGGCCGCTGATGAGAGCTCTATGGTACCGGCGGGTGCCGCTGACTCTAGGCAGGCGCCGACGATGGAGCAAAAACTCACAAACATTAAAAACCTTCGTCGGGGGTGCAAATGACCCCGAAACGAGTCAAATCAACCCTCAAAATGTAGATCGAGGGAAGAACAAGCTAGTGGTATGTGTATGGGGCTCGGTTTTGGTCAGAATTCGAGAATTATAGCTTTGAGGGTACATTCGGCGGGCTCCAATGGTGAGAGACAGGAATGTGGAAGGGGAAATTGTATTTTTGCTTTTGTGTGGTAGTTTGGGAGAGGGAAGAAGTTTATATGGTGGTGAATTAAAAGGAAAGGGAAGAAATGTGTTTTAGTGTGGTAAGAGTTTAGAAAAGTTGGTGGGGGAGGAAAAGATGAAGAAGCTAGGAGGATTTTGATAAATTTTGTATCTAGGCTTTAATTTCCATTTATCCTCACAAAAAACACACACACTCGTCAACTATTTCGTTCCACACAACTCTCTTATTTTTTGGTTTGATCTCATCGACCATCTCACACTAAGAACACTTTCTCACTTGCTTTCTTTTTCATGCTCAAAGACGTTTTCCTCGTTTCTTACCTTAATCCCACAATTTTTTTTTATCTTAATTTTGCTTTCCGCTCTTTTCTTTTACATTCTTTTTTTGATCGCTCATGTCTTTTTCAGACTCATCATATTTTCCTCACAAAACTTCAGTTTCACTTGATTTTGAAATTTTTGGTTCAAAACACAAAACGATTTTTACAGTGTAGCTCAAAAATTTGTTTGGCGAAAAATGATTTAATGACTCGATATTATCTATTAATTAAAAAATGCAACCTAAACTAAGAGAAATGGAAAAAGAAAATTACCTCAGTTCGGTTTGCCTCCGGAGAAGCAACTTGTTTAGAGTCATGGCTCCACTCTTGTATAGCTCAACTCACGGAATTGTTGTCCACACATTTGGGAGCTTTCACTCGCCAAATTTGAATACCATTTGAACTTGCAGCATTGTGACTACGCTCTTGTTAGCATTTCTTTCTAGGCTTGCTTGCCTTGGATCCGCAGTTCTTCTCGACTTCCCTACACTTAGCTTGTCGCGGGGTCCTAGTAGTGTTGTTCTCAGCATGCACAAATGAATCACAATCCGAGGACTAGATCCTCCAGGCAAAGTTAGTCCAATGTCCGATCCAGGCACACCTAATTCCATCCCTTTAATGGAAATGAATCAATGGATTACCGGTAGTCGTACCGTCCATTACCAATTTAACGGTCATTCCATCGACTCCCAAAGTAGTTGTGCCTGCTTGCACATCTATAACCAAACTCGTGGTTTGCATAAGCGGTCTCCCTAGAATGATGTGCACCGCTTTAGCTTCGCACTCCAATTCCATAAAGTAAAAATCTATGGGGAAAGTAAAAATCACCCACACGGACTAATTTGTTCTCAAATTTACCTAATGGGAGTATGCTGGTCTTATCGTCTAATTAAATGGCTACTCTAGTGAATTGCATTGGACCTAGACAAAGATCATAATATAAATAAGAAGAAGGGAATTGATGGACGCACCTAAATTGAGTAGAGCACGGCGACTATCTATCTCCCCAATTTTGATTGGACTGTGAAGATCCAGGGGTCTTCTTCATTCTTGGGCATGTGGTCCGCGTTCTTCATTCTCCATTTGAGGGACTTTTACTCCTTCTTGCTGGTCGCGATCACATATAGAATACGCACATTGACTGGGCTTGTCATCATTTATGTGTAGAGGAAGAACCTTCCTCGACGTTGCTAAACGCCTCAATCAAACTCCTCGTCATCTTGTAGATCTCCAACTAATTGAGAGTTGATGTCAACTCCTTCTCATATGACGTCTCATCTCCACGGGGCTCCTTCTTTTCCTCACAATTGATTGCCACAATGCGTCGTACGACATAGGAATCCACTACCTCATCGATATCCGAAGAGGAAGTGCTTAGCTCAAGTGGATTGTGATGGTTGCTTGGGTGTGACGAACCGTTGTCCTAGAACTTTCTTGTTATAATAATTGGTTGCTAAGGACCTCTGAGCCCATATCCATAGTCGTCGGGTCTTATGCCTAGAATAGAACATC
This sequence comes from Phyllobates terribilis, assembly GCF_046119375.1. NCBI lineage: Eukaryota > Metazoa > Chordata > Amphibia > Anura > Dendrobatidae > Phyllobates > Phyllobates terribilis. Next base: position 19,839 of record NW_027368069.1, read on the forward strand.
GGTCACCGGAATCTATCTCAAGATCCTCTCCTGGTGCCCTCCGAATAATGTTCGGGTCCTTACACACATATCCGAATCCTTTCTCCATCAACTTAATGTATACCCGGCATTGACGAGCCTCTTTGTGAATGCGTGACTCTTCTTTTCCTAAGTTGTTCTTCTTCCTTTCGTTTAGCCTCTCTCTCTATCTATAAGTTGCAACGTCTTTCTCTAAGTTGTCGAGGTTTTGGCACATCTCACAAACTTCTTGAATTAGAGTAGCCGGGCTATCATGATTCTCCTTCAAGTCTCGGCTAGCAATGTTGAAAGAATATTTACCTCCACTAGAAGCTTTCCTATAACGTCTGACCTGTACTTAATTAAGTCGTAGTAGCTTCAAGCTCCTCAGCAAGGAATAGGCAGGCATCGATGGACTATTGGAGGGTGCCCATGAAGTGTTTGTGTTCTTCGAAACTCATATCAACATTTGCCTCCTCTGATAGGCGGGCATTGATGGTCTGTCGTCGGCCACTGATGTCGCCTCTGTTTTCTTCACCAAAATTTTTGAAATATGGATCATCTTCTTGGCGGGCGCCTATATATTTTTGCAACCACTGAAGAGCTTTATGTACTTTAAAGTTTTCATGCCAAGGCATCGGCGGACACCAATTGTCTGTCGGCGAGCGCCGATGAGGTCTCTGTCCAATTTTTCCTCTTTTTCAACGAGCTCATCAAGGCTTGGATTCTCGTCTTTCTCCTCAACATCTATCTCCTCCTCATCAAGATCATGACCATATGAGTCCAAAACACTCACATTGAAAATGTCGGGTTTTTTTCTCCGTTTCGAATGGAAGACGCGCTAAAAACTATTGTTACAATTGCCTTATGGTGTCGGTAATGTGACTCACTTGTTGCTGTAATGTTCTCATTGGGTAATTTGTCTTGGTGATGACAATTATGACTTGTTTGATCCTACCTTGCAGACCGCTGTTGCTCACAACTAGTGCTCGAATATCTCGTCATAAGATTGATGGTTTTGAGGGGAGGGGGAATTTATTTGATTTTAGGTGCTATTCCACCTAAGGTTAGAGTAGTTCCTCCAAGGTTGATTGTTTTGTGAGCAGCACCACTAGTGTAGCGAGTAGTTTCATGGCCTCTTATTCCTCTCCCATTGTAGTGCCTCGAATTATCCACTAGTGTAGCGAATATTTTCATGGCCGGTGAATGTGTAAGGCCCAGGATGTTTCCTTGACATGTTCAGTTCACCATATGTCGGTCATCTTCGCGAAGACCACTGTGCAAGTACAAGACCAACTCGTGATCTTGATATCGATGGTAGGGGCAAGTTTTGATCAACTTCTTGAATTTCTCCAAATAGTCATAAAGAGAATTTTTGCCCTCTTGCTCTATGTTGCATATTTGTTTCTTTAGAGAATTGAATTTTCTGGTGAGGAAGTTTTTTGCCAGAAATAAATTCTTCTTATCCACCCAATTTGTAACACTATCCGGTGCAAGGGCGTAATACCAATCCCTCACAGAATCCTTCAAGGAGAAGGAGAAGGATCTCATTTTCATCTGCTCCTCGTCCACATCCGATAGTCGCAGGTTGACACACACCTCCACGAATTCCTCGAGGTGTTGGATGGGATCCTCTAGCGTGGAGCCGCTAAATTTGGACTGTAGATGTAGTACACTGTTTTTAGCTTGTATCATTGGCCCATAGGGAGCATAGGCAGAGTGAAAGCTCTTTTTGGCAGACTCAAATTAGGTGCGGTAAGAACTTTCAAAGTTTGGTCTGTCATGTCTTCGAATAAGTGTTCAATTGCTTCTCCTCTTTGGTTAAGAAATCTTTCTCGCGTTAGACGGTGGAGCTCGTGCTCTATCTTTGCAAAGGGTGAAACAGAAGAAAAGTCACCAGAACGAGGGTTAATCATATAAGTGGTTCACGCTAAGAAATGTTGAAATAAAGTGTCAATTTTTTTTTGTCAATTTTTATGCCTCCCCGACAACGGATCCAATTTGGTGTAACATGGGTGAGACGATACAAATAAAGTGTTTGTCGGTCGTAAAAAGTCAAATTAAGATAAACATCAAACGAACACCCATTTCATGTAAACATGGCAAGACTAAAGGTCTTGACCTTGTTTTAATTCCTATACTTCACTAAATTCTATTGGATTAGAATAAAGAGTAAGTAAGGGTTGAATTCCACAGAAGGCACCAACTTATTTAAACTTTATTTAATACAAATCTATTTAGAAAATGAAGGGTATTTGATTGGTTGAAAACCAACTAATAAAAACAGCAAGAAAATGATTTATAAAACTAATTAAGAAGGTTCTTAGTATAAAAAATTCATGTTATTTGGTTGATGAACATCATTTTGATTCTATAAAAATCATAACCTAGCATATTTGACCTTGCTCCTATACGACAAGTATCTAGCACCTCAAACCGAGCATACTAAACCTAACCAAATTGATTAACTACGATGAACGCCTATACTTCAAATAAATGGAAGCATTAATTATAAGAATACCAGGGAATAGGCATTTTGCGACTAGTCTAAAATGCAATTCTCTAAACTAAGACTTAGTTTAAACCGAATCTAAGTGGTCATGCTTGTTTCGTAGGAAAAAGTCAAGGCGAACGCCATTACTCTATCCTAACAATTATGAGTAAAGACTTTAATTCTAGGTGATCAATCTAGAACTAAAATTCAGAATTCAATACTCAACAGATTTATAGAAAAACAATGAAATCATGGTAACAAGCCAAAAACACTCAATTACATCAAACCAAACAAGAATCCAATGCTTTACTAAGAACTTGAGTTTTATTCCTCCATAATAAGGTTTACAATGATAAGGCTATGAATAAACATTAATAACCTTTGGAGAAGATTTCTAAAACACCAAAGAAAAATGTTATCTCTCAAGCATAAACAAAAACTAAAGAATGATAAAGAGAGAACTAAACAACAACTAAGCGAACTCTCAAAATGATAAAGTTTTAGCCTTTTTAAAAGTTTAACCTAAAACATAACAATAAAATAATAAAAACTCGGAAAATAACAAACAAATCAACCCAAGATTGTAACAGAAAAGATAAGAAGAAAGACTAATTCTTTTAAGTCCATCTAGAGATCTGCTGACACCGACTATCATTGGTAGGGGCCGATGAGTCTTTTGTGGCATTGCTTGAATTCCACATTGGCAGACGCCGATGGATGTGTCGTGGCTGCCAATGATTCCTCTGCCTAATTTTAAATCCTTTAGCTTGTTTTGCACCTTCGATGTTCATGCATTTGTCTTCACTCTTCCTAATCTCCTCGTTGACTCTAATAAGCTCCAAAGTAACTCAAATAAGATATATATCATTGGATGATGGTTTGGACTAAATACGTCGTAATAACGCCCATAAATGTAGTGAAATGGTGCTAAATCCATGCTTCTAGACGCATCTTAGACATGCCTATCCGACATACAAGAGCGAGGCTCTAACTAGCTATGTTGAAGTTGAAAAGAATGCTATCAATCTATTCGACGAGGCAGAAAACAAATTGTATATTGGCGAGGGGTTGTAACCAGAGGTAACACAAAAAATCGAGAAGCTGCTTGCCACCTCACAAGATGTGTTTGTCTGGACTCCCAAAGACCTTTATGGGTTCCCTCCCGAGATAATCATCCACTCTTTGCCCATCGACCCAAAGGCAAAGACGAGGTATCAAAAGAAGAGAAAACAAGCAGGACCTAAAATCATGTAGAACTTCAAGTGCAAATTCATTAACAAGAACATGAACACAATATGCTCCGTCATCTTTTTTCTTCTTTTTTTCTTCTTTTTTTATACATGTCCAGAACCGGAATCCCTCTATTAATCGGATCCCTTCCCTAATACTAACTAGGGTGATGGGGAAAGGCAGGAATCGAAATCCTGATAACTCTCCTCCAGCAGCTGTGCTAAGCGCCCCCCCCCCCCCCCCCTTCCCAATATGCTCCATCATCAAACCTAAACTCCACTAAATCAGCACATCATCAAATCTCAATCGTTCTCAACCACCGATTCCTAGGGAAAAACAACAACAATATGCATCAAACACCATCAGAACAAATCTAACCTAGAATACTCCATACATCATTAAATGTGCACCACAACGCCATAATAACGTCACAATCTCCACCCCCCCCCCCCCTCCCCCCCACCACCACACTTCAACACAACTAAATCCTATACAAAAAATAAATTCTCCAACCACAACAAAATGAAGGGAACACAACTACACCTTATCATTCCAAGAGAAAAACTACCCAAAAACTCTCCTATACTTCATACACTTATGTCTCCGTACTAGGTAAAATCAAACATCCTAAGACATTCAATTCTCTTACACTCTAATTCTTGCTTTGGTACCCTTTTGAGTTTTCATCTAAAAATCTCATAAAATGTGCTCACCAACCTCACTATCACACTGAATCTTGTTTTTTCCAGGCCTATTGCCAGCGAAATTACCTGGTTATTATCGAGCCACCCTTTTGGGTTTTCAACTCATCCCAGGATTTAATTTTGTCTTTTTTAATCTTTATGCTCTTTTAATTTTTACAAAATTACAAAGATGATGGGTAGAATACCAAACCCCTCCCTCACACTTAAAGTAGACATTGTCCTCAATGTATTAACATAATAAATAAGGGAAGAGAGGGTGATACCCAAAAGGTGTGGTGAAACTCTTGATGGAAGGAACTAATAAATGCTCCCGGTTGTCTTCAATGGAATCTTTTGGTTGCAATGGTTTGTCGAAGGTGGATATGCACTTGCAATGGAATGTAGGAGAATAATGGATCTGACTCAATGTAGTATAGGTGAGCACAATGGTCGAAATGGTGGAAATGAATATCCAGACAAGCGGGGGAATCATGAATCGGGTTGTCCTTGAGTAGTGATGGACAACAAATGAACTCGCCGGTCTTCAAGATGGTAATGGTAGTAAAACCTCACAATCGCTCTAAACTTACATCACTATACTCTGATTTTTCTTCGAGGGGGATTCCCTTTCAATTTTCACTCTAGCAATTCTTTCTTTTATGCTTTCACTCCCTCGATTCTTTTGGCTCATACAAACACTCAGTTTTTTCTCTTTTATTTTCAATCTTTTCTTTACTCTCAATTGTTTTGAAAATGCCCATTTCTATTCCTCACAATACCTCACATAATCACTTGGTTTCCAAAAATAAGTTCAAGAGATTAGGAATTATAACTCGGAGCCCTTAGCACGGGTGGGCACAAAGATCATAATACAATAACTCGACCAAAAAGACTTAACGACTCAAAACAAACTAAGATAACTAGGAAATAAGGAAATATGAAATTACCTACATCGGGTTTCCTCCCGATAAGTACTTTGTTTAACGGCATTGCTCGAAGTCATTATGCTTACTCATCCCGGATCAATCGGGATCTTGACATTCCATGACAAGATCACTATCATATCCCCAAGTTTGTACTCATTATCATGCTTCAATTGGCTCATATGGTTTGGCTTCGGAGGTGGCGTAACAATGCTTTCTTATGTCTTGAACAACATATAGTCATTTCTCGGTTTTGCGAGACTTGAATCAACATTAGGCTTGACATTGTACAGCAGGTGGCAGACTCCTTGGAAGGAGGGGCGGGCGTTGGTATAAGAGTGCTTGAAAGACTCATGGGGGGTGGCCACGGCGGCGGGCTCCTCGGAGTTTTCGGCAACCGCCGATTAGATTGCATTGGGAGAGACCATCTCTGCAGCAGGTGCGGTTGAACTTCAGGAGGACGCTGATAGTAAGTCTTCCAAGATGTCTGGCTAGGCAGCGTGCCCCGGGCGATGATCTCAAATCCAAAGAGGTGGGCGCCGATAAACAAGGGGCGGCCACCGCCGAGAAGAGGTAAAAACTTGTGGTTCGTAACTTCAATTAGGCATACGTCGACGGTGGTGAAGCGGGTGCCGCTGAGTGATGTCTCAATCATATTTAACTTGATCTTCATTTGTTTCCTCAAGTAGAGCAAACTTCTCCTCTAATTCATCCCATATAGATTCAAAATCAAGCTAGTATTCATCGACGCATGAATCCAAGGAACTAGATTCATAAAAATCAGGAATCCTATCCATTTTAGGTAAGAAACGACCAGAAATCGGCTGACATGACAAAGCCAACAGTTTTAAGACCTCATTCATTTGCATGCTGCTCTGCTCCAACAGTATCAACATATTATCCGTGGAAGTAGATTGTGTTTCAAATTCTTCTCCAATACAACAACTCGGCTCCAAGTGGAGAGCAACAAAGGACACAAGAGTGCGACAAGACATTGCACTGTCCTCAAGAAGTAACTAAAAGTGAATCCCTGAAAAGAAAAACACTCATAAAAACTAATCATTATCAAAGGTGTGAATCATTAGATAGAATCACACTGAAAGTGACAAAAGTTATAAAAAAGCAAGTAAATTTCCTCTTCGACAACAGTGCCACGTGTTTGCCCGTTCGTTTGATAGACAGACAAACATGTCTATGAAAAATAGAGTTCTACAAACCCGAAAACCAATTCAACTAAACAACCCAATGGTAGTCTAGCGGAAGTATGAGTCAACTCTACGAGAGGTATTAGTACTTAATAATTATAATTATTGTCAATTCTAAAGGTAACCAGAATACAAAAATATATTTCTTTTCAAGACATGAACTCAAGTGACACAAAACAAGAAGGGAATTTCAGGTAACAAAAACAAACCAAACAAATCAAAAAAGAAAGGAAGAAAGCGAGAACAAAGTTATGCAAGAATCACACGAACTAAGCAGTTAACCGAATAAATCCATCTCCAGCAGATAAGTTCATCCTAGAAATTCATCCAATACCAAACATTGTATTTGAGTTCCTAATCCTATACAAAATATACTACCATTCCCAACCGGGATCTACTAGTCTTGTCCTAATCAGTTCAAGGCGACCACCAATGATTCAAAGCAAATGAGGGATTAATGTGAAACCATGATGAAAAAATAGCAGTTGGCGTCTATCCTATAGTTAAATTCTCTACAAAAAGTCTTAATTCAACCCGAATCAGACAGTATGCTTGCTTCAAAGGAATAGATTATGATGATCGCCAATAATCTAACCTAGTCTTATGAAACAGTAATCCAATCTCAGGTGATCAATCTAGAATTCAACTAAATATTCAAGCAACATTCCATATCTAGATGAAAAGAACACGCCAATATTGCAATACATAAGGGATAAATAATCTCACAACATAATCAAACTGAAAATTTCATAATCTGAATAAGCATGAAAGCTTAGTCCATAGTCATCTTGCAAAACAATGGAGAAAAATCTCAAAACCTAGATAGTAAAAACTAGAATATAGATAGTCTTAAATAGAAACTAGATATTTCAAACTCTTGGTCTTGTAACTCTCTACTAATTAATGAAAAAGAGTTTCAAAATACTCTCGTCGTTAATCCTAGAAAATTCCAAGAAAATCAAGCAAATAACTCTAGTCAAACTGAAATTAATAGAACTAATTATGTCTTGTCAGCCCAAACTTGCAAAGGGCCCAACAATGAACAACCGTCCATCTTTCAAAGAAATTCTGGGCCTAACTACTAACCAAACTGGCGTATGCCTAAGGTTTACCGGCGGATGCCACCGAGGCAATTTTAGCATCGACGACGTTGTGGAAAAAGTATGTAAATTTTGTATCTGATATGCAATTAGGCTAATCTTTTGAGGGTAGAAAATAGACTTCAAGATCTAACTCCTCAACTTGTAATCATTTCATATGTACATTGGATCAAATAGACAGGCCATTTGAACCCAATATAGTGTTCTACAACTGGCATCCATGACTAGGTCTTCAACTCTTTGTCTTCGGATTTGTTCTTAATTTTTACTTGAACTCTTGTAAGTCTTCAAAGCCTTGAATGACTTCTAATCACTATAAATAACTTTATATTGCACATTCCATGTACAAACATAAATATATCTGAATATGCACTAGTGTAGCTTATAACTTACCAAAACACTGTCTAATTCTTATGTAATAGAGGCGTCGTAGACGTGTCTATCATGAGGTTAACCCATCAAAAGTCAAAGCGGTGATCGACATGAAGGCGAATAGAACAAAGAATGAGTTACATCAATTTATGGGGTCAGTCTCTTACCTGGGTAGATTCTACGCTAAGCTAACCGAGCGTAATCTACCATTCTTTAATATTTTGAAGAAACTAAAGAAATTTCAATGGACAGATGAGTGTGAATCATCGTTTGTGAGTTCTCTCATCACCACTCCCATGGGAAGTATTGCATCTATATCTAGCAACAGGCTCGCCAGCTATCAACGCTATACTGGTTCTAGAGCAGCAAAAACCAATCTACTTTCTCACAAAAACCTTGTCAGTTGAAACTCGATATCCACCCATCGATAAGACAATCTACACCCTCACTATAGTTGCACGGTGACTGAGGCCATATTTTCACGCGCACAAGATCCAGGTGCTCTCTGACCTACCACCTCACATGTTGTTACATCGGCCAACTTTATATGGGAGGATGGCAAAGTGGGTGATCGAGTTGTCAGAATTTGATATCGAGTATTGATAACATCCATTTTCTACATATTTAGAGAGTCTAAATGCATATTAGATTAGATAATTTGCATGCATATTTATGCGTTTCATAGTTATTTTTGCATTATTTTGTGTTCGGAGTCTACACCAGCACTTTTATGTGTTTCAGGTAATTTTTGGACAAATTAATACAAGAGCTTTGGAGTACCTTGGAGCGGAGCATGGGCCAAATATAATTAGACCTTACTTTGATATGGCTGGCCCAATTAGAAGAAATGGATCTTGAATTGAAAAGTCTAAAAGAGGGAAGAGATTAGTCAACATGGGATTAATTCACAATTAATTAAATGGTGGTCGTTACTATTTGAGGTTGATTAATAAAGGGGAGTTACATTGTTTTTTGAAGGGGAGAATTTCTTTGACTTTTTTTTGGAGTTTCTTGTTCTTATTTGTTTTGGGAGAGAAAAGGAGTCTTTCTTTGTTTTTGGCTTTTGGGGGATTAAACATCAAGACGGAGTTATAAGCTAGTGTGTCTCGAAGATTCGGTATTATCTTTCTAGCCTATATCAACTTGGATTATCATTTTATGTTGAGATTGAATTTATCTCTTTTGTTTTAATGAATAATCTATATATTTTGTTGGCTAGTTTAAATCTTGTGATTTCTTCGATCATGCTTGGCTAAACTCCGAGTTCTAAGATTATGGTGATCCGTTCAATGCGAATTTAGATGGAATTATTCTTTTGCTTGAATTGAAATATCGTTGACTCATTCCTAGAAATTTTATGCCCAATTTAGTTTAGGCTAATTGGAATCCTATTGGAGTTTGAGACTGAAAGGTGAAAACAATAATAGGTATTTAGATAGGGGTTTGAGACCGAGAGGTGATAATTTCTATCGGAACCCTAGGAATGGAACTTGAGTGTTATGTGTGCGAGAGCAACTTAATTACTCTTAAGGATCAATAAGTCATCATAGTTGTTCTAGGTTTGAGTTGATTTAGCGGAGCGCGAAAACAAATGTTATTTTGTTTTGTGTCTAGACTCTAAGGGCTTAATGGGTTTGAATGAAATAGCTCTGCGCGATAGCGATTGTTTCATTAGTTTAGACACGTTTACTATTGTCTGAGAGGAGATAGTGGATTACCTTGGATGACTTACCTTCAACAATTAGATTAGATTCAAGCAGAGTTTGAATTTATCTATTGAAGTATTGTTTCGGTGATCCTTAACCTTAGATACATTTATTCCCGATATTTTATCTTCTTTTTATTTGCTTTATTAGTTGATAGATTTCTCCAAAATCACTTTAAGACCTAGCACATTGGTAGTTATTTCAATTAATATTACATTGGTCTCTGTGGGATCGACACTTGACTACTACAACCGATCTCGTGCACTTGCGAGTAGGTTTTAGCTACATCAAGTTTTTGGCGCCGTTGCCGGGGACCAATTTGTAGTATTACTTGTTATCTCTATTGGTGTTTCTAGGTCATTTTTGCTTTGATTTTTCTCTCTTAATTTCAGGCTATTTTAGAAAAAGTCGAACACATGGATTCAGGTATATATGAGGAAAATTCCTATCAATTCTCTTCCTTTGATCCTTATGCAAGTACTCAGAGGTATGATTTTGAAAATTATAATTTGGGTTATGGACAAAACCCAATGACTTCTAACCTCTTCTGTGAGTCTTGTGGAGCGGAAGATCATGTTAAGACAGGTTGTCGCGCTAGTTTGGGGGAAATAATTGCATGGAATTCACAATCCTCAAATCAAAGTTGGGTGACAACACCACAAACACCGCTCCGGGCTAAGAGTCATCCGTCTACAAAGGAAAACAAGTTTGATGACTTCAACTCGAGACATGATAGGGAAGATGATAAAATTCTTACTCTTTTCCCGCCAATCATGGACATTCTTAATCGCTTAGTATCCCAATTTATTTCACTTTTAGGTTTGGTGAATTCTCTAAAGGCACAAGTAGATGATTTATCCACGGAAAATCAGATGTTGAAAGATCAAATTGTTGAGTTGGTTATCTCAAATTTGCTTGTTGAACCACCTAAAGTGCATCATTTCGAGCAATGTCCTTCTATTATGGTTGGGATTAAGAAGAAGTGTGACGAGCCACGTTTTGATAAGAGGGAATTTATACAAGAGATCAAGGCGGACCCAATTATTGATGAGCTTAAGGTGTTTCAAAGCTCTAACCCAACCTCTAGCACCATTACAAGTGGTGAGAACCCAAGAGTGGAGACTAACTTATAATTAGAGGTTCGGTGTAGACCAAAGAAGCGAAAACGACGCTCTCCCAAACGTGCTCCAATTGAATTCAAGCAAGGAGATCGTGTGATTCTCTACCATCATAAGTCGAGCATGTTTCCGGGAAGCAAGAGTACAAGATGGTCCGGTCCTTACTACCTGAACCGAGTTCTTCAAAACGATTCGGTGGAGTTATGGCATAAGAACTCGGGGTATTTCTTAGTGCGAAAGATTCGACTCAAGCCCTAATTGGAGCCTGATCCGATCGAGTTGGGTATCACCGACCCGCCCGATCCGAGTACATGACAATGGTGACGGTCAAGCTAACGACCTTAAACAAGCGCTTGGTGGGAGGCAACCCATCAACCCTCTTCTCGGTGCCACACAACTAGCATTCCGTACCATGACTATTGTCCCGGCACCACCTCCACCATGGCTACCTTGGTTTCCAATAGACTCAGTTGCTGCCTCAATACCTGAAAATATTTTGTGAGTTTCTTTTCCTCTTTCTTTTATCTTCACATTGGGAACAATGTAGAATTTAAGCTTGGGGGAGGGATAACTTCATGTGTAGACTTGGTTTGCATTTTAGTGCTAGTTGCATATTTTTGTTTGTTTTTTTTATTTTTTCTCTTTCTTTTCTCTTTTCTCATGCATTGCATTACGTATGGATGTTAGATTTTTCTCCATGTTTATTCTTTTGTGAGTCCTCATAACGGTACATAATTGTGAATCTTCTTAATATGCTTTAGTTGTTAATATTTCAATTGCATTATGAGCTTGATATGATTGATCAAACTTTTGACATTGACCTGAGCATGTGGACTTTGATTAAGATATATTGGAACCGAAACTCTAGATAAATGTCCTAGTGAGCTTGTTTGCCTTTCTTGGACTACAGTTGCAAAGTCCTCTTATTTCTCATGAGTACACTCTCTTTGTTTGTTATCTCTAGAACTTTCTTCTAAATTCTCTTTGAGACTGCATATAGGACTAAAAATGCATCACATTATCTTGAGACATTATTTTTATGAGCTCATATTATCCTTGACTACCCTTGATTTGATATCCTTCTCTTGTAGCCCTTTTGAGCCTTATAGCCTTTCTTTGGTAGCTCCACAAAAGTAATATGAGCTTATATTTATATCCTACCTATCTAGGGAATTTGGTCTTCTATATACTTTGTGTTGATGCGAGACAAGTTTGGGGGATAGTAGATGATGGGGTGGATATCGATATTAGATTATATAGTGTTGTCTTGTTGTTTATATCCAATTTGCTCCCTTCTCTTTCATCATTTAAAAAAAAGATATATAAAAAAAATGAATGAAAAAAAAGAGAAATAAGTGAAAGAGAAGAAAAGGAGCAACAAATAAACAATTTGATAGATCTTGGGTTGGGTTGTCTATGAGAGCTTATTGTAATATCATTCGAGTTGGTGTTGTTTTCATATGAAGTTCAAATTTCCTAGATTTATCACCACATGGCCAAATATTTCATCCATAACTTACAAGTACCTTGGTCCCATTACAACCCTTTTGTATGTCTCATGATTGTGTTTTTGCATTGCGCCTAGCAGTGGAGATCTAGATTTGTTGCAAGTTTATGGTAGTTTAACATTCAAAGTTGAGGGATGTTTTTGAGTGAAATACATAGCCTAAACACATGAGTGTGAGAGACTTGATCATTTATCTTGGTGAGGTCTAGAGTAGAGGAACTAATATATTCTTGTCATTGATTGAGAATCATGCTAGGACGGGATTTGTCATTTGTTTGCTCTTTCATGGCCATTGCTCACTTGTCTCTTGGATTGCAACAACTTCGGTATATTTTGTGGACTCATTAATTATGTACTTGCTTGAGGACAAGCAAGGTTTAAGCTTGGGGGATTTTTATAACATCCATTTTCTACATATTTAGAGAGTCTAAATGCATATTAGATTAGATCATTTGCATGCATATTTATGCGTTTCATAGTTATTTTTGCATTATTTTGTGTTCGGAGTCTACACCAGCGCTTTTATGTGTTTCAGGTAATTTTTGGACAAATTAATACAAGAGCTTTGGAGTACCTTGGAGCGGAGCATGGGCCAAATATAATTAGACCTTACTTTGATATGGCTGGAAATGGATCTTGAATTGAAAAGTCTAAAAGAGGGAAGAGATTAGTCAACATGGGATTAATTCACAATTAATTAAATGGTGGTCGTTACTATTTGAGGTTGATTAATAAAGGGGAGTTACATTGTTTTTTGAGGGGGAGAATTTCTTTGACTTTTTTTTGGAGTTTCTTGTTCTTATTTTCTTGGGAGAGAAAAGGAGTCTTTCTTTGTTTTTGGCTTTTGGGGGATTAAACATCAAGACGGAGTTATAAGCTAGTGTGTCTCGAAGATTCGGTATTATCGTTCTAGCCTATATCAACTTGGATTATCATTTTATGTTGAGATTGAATTTATCTCTTTGGTTTTAATGAATAATCTATATATTTTGTTGGCTAGTTTAAATCTTGTGATTTCTTCGATCATGCTTGGCTAAACTCCGAGTTCTAAGGTTATGGTGATCCGTTCAATGCGAATTTAGATGGAATTATTCTTTTGCTTGAATTGAAATATCGTTGACTCATTCCTAGAAATTTTATGCCCAATTTAGTTTAGGCTAATTGGAATCCTATTGGAGTTTGAGACTGAAAGGTGAAAACAATAATAGGTATTTAGATAGGGGTTTGAGACTGAGAGGTGATAATTTCTATCGAAACCCTAGGAATGGAACTTGAGTGTTATGTGTGCGAGAGCAACTTAATTACTCTTAAGGATCAATAAGTCATCATAGTTGTTCTAGGTTTGAGTTGATTTAGCGGAGCGCGAAAGCGAATGTTATTTTGTTTTGTGTCTAGACTCTAAGGGCTTAATGGGTTTGAATGAAATAGCTCTGCACGATATCGATTGTTTGATTAGTTTAGACACGTTTACTATTGTCTGAGAGGAGATAGTGGATTACCTTGGATGACTTACCTTCAACAATTAGATTAGATTCAAGCAGAGTTTGAATTTATCTATTGAAGTATTGTTTCGGTGATCCTTAACCTTAGATACATTTATTCCCGATATTTTATCTTCTTTTTATTTGCTTTATTAGTTGATAGATTTCTCCAAAATCACTTTAAGACCTAGCACATTGGTAGTTATTTCAATTAATATTACATTGGTCTATGTGGGATCGACACTTGACTACTACAACCGATCTCGTGCACTTGCGAGTAGGTTTTAGCTACATCAAGTATCTATCAAGACCATCAGTCAAAGTGCAAGCACTCGTAGACTTCATTGTTGAAATAAGTTTCCAAGAACCAGGGAGGTAACACCATAAAAGAGCCAGCCATGGAAGCTACACATAGATGGAGTTGTAAACACTGATGGATGTGGCATCAATCCCGAGAGAGACGTACACCAACATGAACTCACACCAAGTTTTGTAGCCATAAATATGAATTTGAGCACGAAGCATTGGTCACTGGGCTTGAGATAGCTCTGACAAGCCCGACTGAAGAGATAGAATGCTTTTGTGACTTGGAGATTGTGGTACAACATTTACAAGGGGTTTACGAGACAAGAACAAAGAACCTCCCGGAGTTTGCTTTCAAATCCATGTTCTAACACTTCCTGATTACATCCATACCTAGGGAAGAAAAAGTATAGACCGACGGGATCGCCAAAATGGCACCGCGAGCTCAGCTGATCAATGATGTAGCTAAAGCTTACCCGCAAGTCTACAAGATCAGTTGATGTATTCAAGTGTTGTACCGCAGAGACCAATGTAATATTAATGAAAATAATTATAAGTGTGCTAGGCTATAAAATACATGAAATTGAGAGGAATTTATACTAAATTACCCACGAGAAAGTAGATAAAAGTGATAGATGATATGGGATTAAAGTGTCTAATATTAAGGATCATTGCAATAATACTTCAATATATAACATCAAACTAAGCTTGAACCTAGTCTAATAATTGAAGGTAAGTTGTCTAGGGCAATTCACTGTCTCCTTTCAAATGACAGTAAATGTGTCTAAACTAAATTAGTGATCACTGTCGTGCAGAGCTAATATCATTTAAACCCATTTGTACACCTAGAGTCAAGATATAAACTGAAATAACATCCGCTTTTGCACTACGCTAAATCAATCCAAACCTAGAGCATCTATGATGACTTACTACCCTCAAGAGTAATTGAGTCGCTCTCGCAAAATAACACTCAAATTCTACCTATTTACCTATTAGCATTATCACCTTTCAATCTCAAACTCTAATAGGATCCAATTAATCTTAGCTAAAATTGGTATAAAACTTCTAAGAACGAATCAAGAATATTTTAATTCACACAAAAAATAAATTTATCTAAATTCGCACCATAACAATAGAACTGGGAGTTTAGCCGAGCATGATCGAAGACATAATCAATTAATTTAAACTAGCCAACTACATATATGTATTATTCAATAAAACCGAGAGAAAAAAAATGCTAATATTAATATAATAAAATAATTTAAATTAACAAAATAATAATAATAATAATATCAAATCATCGAATCAAACAAACATATAAACTCCATCTTAAGATCAATCTCAAAACCAAACAAAAAAACGGCTGCCATGTCTCCTCTCTAAATCTACGTAACCCTCTCAGAGTAACGTTTCCCAACTCCACTAATCTCCCAGCAAGCTAATTAAAAACTCGAAGCCCATTTTTCTCTGCCAATCGTCAAATCTCACGCATGAAGCGAGCCGGCTCCCTTAATCCAAGGTTTTATTTCTGAGCATGGTAAAAAACCGAACCGGTCTAATAAAATCGAACCGAAAATCGAAACTTTTAAAAAGTCGAACCGAAAACCGATCCAAAGTATATTGGATTGGTTCGGTTTGTTCCTCGTCTAGATTGGTTCGGTTCAGGTAAAAAATGAAACAGTCCAATATGTGTAATTCTCTTTTTTTTGTTTAAAGTTAATTCGATTAATGATATGTGCTCAAAAGAGGAAGCAGAACAAAGAAACAATCATACACGAGAGTCACATAGAAGAGAGGGGCATACATGGACAAACATTCAAGCCTTCCATACTATGCCATAGACCAGTAGAGAACGCAGGGTAACCTAGTAACCAGGGAAGGTATGCAGCTATACAAGCAGTTCAGAACATCCCGGGCCTCATCAAAACCTCCATGTGGTAAAACCCCAAAGGGAAAAACCCAACACAAAGGAAAGAGTACCCCTGTACCCCTTAGAGTGCCCTAACCTACGAAAACGGGAAACTATCATGGAGCAGTCGGTACACATGAGTAACAATAAGGTGGATGATGACCTTAGCAAACATGGGGTTGTCGTCGAAGATCAAAGCATTGCTGGCGTGCCAGATGAGGTAGACAGAGGCAGCGGGGGCATAAATCTGGGCCCTAGAAGAGCAGACGTCCGCTAGGGCGTTGCTTAACCAACGGAGAGCTCTCTGGAGGGAAGTCAATGAACAAGGGAGCCGGAACTGGTCACACACGGACCGCTAGACGGTAGAGGTGAAGGAGCACTCAAGGAAAAGGTGATCAAGATTCTCAAAGGCAGACCCACAAAGACGGCACGTAGGGTCGACTCTGAGGAAAGACAGTCTGTTGTAGGTAGAAAGCTTCTCGAGCGAAGCAAGCTAGAGGGTAAAGGAATGATTAGGCGTAGAGTGCACCGTCCACACAGCCTTAGCCCACTTCACAACGGGTCTTCTAGGACGGAGAGTATCATAAGCTCTGGACACCTTAAACCTGTCCTCCACATACCACTCAGCTAGGGTCTCCGGGAGATTCGCCGCACCACCCTCTCCCAGGCTACAAACTATTTCACGAGCATGTACCATAGCCTTTATCAGGGGAGAATCGTGACGGTGAGCAACCCAGTTGACGGGATCCACCACAGTAAAATAACGGTGGTGAACCCATCGAACGCACAAACTATCATATCTATCAATAATGTGCCACAAGTGCTTCAACATGAAGCACTTGTTCCAAGTCTCAAAGTCCAAAAGACACAAACCACCCTCCCTCCTAGGAACACAAAATGGTCCCATCTACCCCGAGGGCGCTTCCACAAGAACCCTCTACAAATGGCAACTAAGCTATCCCTGACACCAACAGGAAGAGGTAAAATAGACATCCAGAAGCCCGCGTTCCCCTGGAGAACCGAAGTAATGAGCTCCCGTCGACCCGCAAACGATATGGTCTTCTTAGCCCACACCGAGAGGTAGCCACTGATCCTATCCAGCAGGGGCTTGTAATGAATCGCCTTGAGCCCAGAGGGGCCTATGGGGATGCCCAGGTAGCGGAACGGAAAGACGCCCTTCTTGAACCCGTACTCAGCAGTGATGGCATCGCGCTCCTCCTCAGACACCGAAGCGAGGACGATAAGGACTTCTCCACGTTGACTCTGAGGCCGGATATATCCTTGAAATGAGCGAGGCAATCCAGCAGGATCCGGACCGACCCTGCATCACCATGACATAAAAGAACCACATCATCCCCGAAAATAAGGTGTGTGAGCATAAGAGAATGGCAATGTTGGTGGAACTGGAAGGAATCTCCAGCGGTTGCTTTCTTGATGAGCCTGGAGAGAATCTCCATGCACATCACAAACAGAAGTGGGGAGAGGGGATCCCCCTGACGGAGGCCCCTCTTTCCGGGAAAGTAACCGTGGAGACCCTTATTGATCTTGATACAATATGTAGTAGTGGTTACACACTCCATGACCCAATCAATGAACTTCAAAGGCGCCCTAGGTGAGTAAGGGCAAACCGGATGAAGTCCCACGAGATCGAGTCATAAGCCTTGGCAAGGTCCACATTGAGGAAGCACCTCTTCGTATCCATGCGCACTTCATACTTCGTAAGAATCTCTTGGACAAGGAAAACATTGTACGAGATGAGCCGACCCTCCACAAAGGCGCTTTGGGCCAGATCTATGAGGCGACCAAGACACATCGCTAGGCGAAGCGTCATGACCTTGGTAACCAATTTATAAATCACATTGCAACAAGAAATGGTCCTTAATTGCTCGACACGGGACAGAGAGTCCGTCTTCGAGATGACGCAGACGATGGTGTGGATTTCCGGAGAAGCCTCCCATTCGCGAAGAGCTCCTTGACCGTCGCACACACCTCTGCATAGGTGATGTGCCACGTGGTTTTGAAGAACTTCACCGAGAACCCATCCGGTCCAGGGGACTTATCATCACCCATAGACTAGAGGGCGCTCTTGATCTTGCCAATGGAGACAGGGGACGTCAGGATATCAGAGTCCTCGTTATTGAAACGGGGACTGTGTGCCAGCTCGCCAAGAACCGGTAGGGAGACGTCAACCTCTAAGCCGAACAACCCCTTATAGTAACCAATGAAATCCTCCACGACCTCCGCTCCAGAAGTAGTCCGGATCCCATCTTGCATAGTGAGGGAGGCGACGTGATTCCGCTTCCCGTTAACCTTCATCAAAGCATGAAAATACTTAGTGCATTTATTGCTCTTAATGACATGATTAGACTTAGCAAGTTGAGAAAGAAAACTCCCCTCCTCCTCGCCTAATCTCATCGCAAGTCTCCTAGCCCCATCAATCTTCCTCCGAGCCTCCAAAGAGTCTGGGTGGAGCCGACATTCCTCAAGGGCGCCTTTGAGACCATGATTGGTCTCAGGGACCCGGGACAAGATGTGGCTGAACTCCTACTTGTTGAGAGCCTTGAGTGGCACCTTCAGGGTGTGAAGGAGCCTGGAGAGCCTAAACTGGTAGGTACCCCGAAATCCGGACATCCACCCCTCCTTCATGATCTCCTTGAACCTCGAATGCTTGGTCCACATATCAAAGAACTTGAAGTAGAACCTGCTGCTCTCTCTAGACCTGCACAACAAAACAAAGCCCGGCTTGTGGTCCGAAAGGTACCACTTGCCCGGGAAATCAGTATGATAGTCGAAAGCCGAGCTCAACCAGGTAGGGTTAACCAACAACCGGTCAAGCTTGATCCAGACCGTCCCATTGGTCCAAGTGAATGGGGTGGATCAAGAACTCGGTGCATCAACAAGTCCATGGCGACGGCAAGCATCGACCATGTCCCTGCACTCATACATCGGGACCGGTTCCCCATTCACCCTCTCACCCACATCTAAGATAGAATTGAAGTCACCATGAATCATCCAAGGAAGCGCGGAGGCTTCAATGAGTTCATCAACGTGACTCCAGATGGGGCGGCGCACATCAACGCTATGAAGATCGTAAATAAAGCAAACACCAAACTTAACACCGGTTGCCATGAACGTGCCATGACAACCGATGTGCTGCACTGAGGTAGAAATAACCTCCAACTCAACAAGGTCCTCGACCCAAGTAAGAAGGATATGGCCCTGTGCATCAAAACGAAAGTTCGAAACAAACTTCCAACCCGGACATACGTTCCGCATCACATTGTCAACGTTGCGACCATAACACTTAAGACTCCAAAATACCAAATAAGCTGACACCTAGATTCCTAATAAACTCACGAATGCCATTTTTTCCGGGCTTGACAAAGCCCTTGCACGTTCCAAGCGGCAATCTTCATCTAGAACCCTTTCCCTTGGTCCCATCCTTGCTAGCACGAAGGCGAGTGTTCGGAACAGCATCATTGTCCTTGCTAGGCCACTTCTTCAAAGCATCCAGACTATGAACCAAAACCCTCTCCTCGGAAGGGGCCTTCACGTCAGCAACGGAATCCAGCTTGCCTTTCTTCTTTGCGACGGTCTTGGGAGCCACAATCACCTCCGGAGAGGACTCACCTTCCTCGTCCCCAGAAACTTCGTAGGACGAGTCCAGATCATCGTCATCCCCCGCGTTGGAGCCCGAGAGACCATCCCTCCCATCCCCAAAGATAGGCGAGAACGAATTGGTGGAGGTCACCACCCCGCCACTGCGAACACCTGCAACACTCCCCTTAAAACCCTTCCCCTTGCCAACATGCATAAATTCCTCATCTACCCAGTCCGAACCAACCCTAGAGTGGTCCTTGGAAGGACATACAGACTCGCTACTACAGTCAATACAATTACCTGACGCAGAAAAATCGTCCAAAACATTATTACAGTCCTTTACATCCAAAATGTTATCATCAACAATAGTAGGGTTGGAACTCCCCCCCAACCTAGAGTCAACGGGTTCCTTATGCAGTGGAGAGGAAGACCTTGGAACCACCTTAACTGGGGATGGAGAGCGAACATTGCCATCCATGGGAGAAGCGTTCGCACCCTCGAGCACCGCAGTGGCAGTTGGAGGCGCATTGGCATCACCGTCAATAGGCGTCTTTTGGTTAGTCGTAGCTTTCCAGACCATAGAGTGACCCCTCCCATTGTTAGCAGCCTCTGCCTTTGAATTGAAGGTGCATCCTGCAGAAACATGACCAAAGGAGCAGCATCTCGCGCAAAACAATGACTCGTTCTCAAACAAGAAAGATCACGTTACCACGTCCCCGTCGTTGAACCAAAGATCGACGCTCCTCGTCACCGGAATAGCAAAGTCAACTTCCACTAGAACCCGGGCGTAAGCCCCCCGGACTCTAGATTCCGTGACCGGATCCGTGTAAAGTGGCTTACTGAAATGCGAGGCCACGCGGCCTAACACATCGGACGTCCAAAAAGGCTTGGACAACCCCATTATACGGACCCAAAGAGGGACCATGGAAACGTTCTTCAAGTTGAACGAAAATTTATCTGGAATAAGGGAGATAATTAGGGGTTTACCATGTATACAGTACGGACCCTTCTGGAGAATGTTGTCGCGGTCCTCCTCGTTGGTAAACGTGAACACCATCCATCCTTCTTCAACGCGATACTTAGCCTTGACACCCCATGAACGGATCAGTTCGTTGATGAAGAAGTGGCGTGGGTTAAAGCCGACAAACTGGCCAAGGAGAGACCATCCCCTCACCTTGTGCATCAGGAGAGCCTCGTCCATACGTATGTCAACAATGGAGGAAGTCGGCTTGGTGTAGATCAACTTGCCCCCCAAACCCGAGTTCATGAAGATCTTCTTGTTGTTACGACCGGCCCACGCGTTCAGCTTAGAAGGAGCGCCCTTGGGGGTGGTGAGGATGGGTTTGTCCGAGGGCTGAAGTGAAGGAGGAGAGGCTAATGAGGACTTGGAAGGCATGGTGGATGGGATAGGAGGAAACTCGGAGCTAGAGGGAATGGCAGAGTTGGGTAAGGCAAAGGTAGAGGCGGGATTTGAGAGAAGGGAGGCGGGAGGAGGAGGGTTAGAGGCTGTGGCAGGGGTTGGGAGGGAGGCGGGAAGGGGTAGGGGACCGGGATTACAAAGGGGAGGGAAATGATCAGTCGTGTGAGTCAAAGGGGTAGACTTGTGAGGCGCGTGTTTGTTTAGGCTAGCCGAAGAGTTAGTAACGTGTGAGGAAATGAGAGGGGTTAGGGAGGCATGTGAAGGGTCGAGATTCATGGAGGCCGACCCATGTGAAACGTTAGTCAATGGAGCATCAATAGGGTTCTCATTAACCAAAGCGTGTGACTGTTAGGCTGGAACGACGCGTGACTCTCGCATGGGTGCGCCGGAAACCTTCCAACTTTCTTTTTGACCGGAGCGACAGAGGGGCAGGGGGGCGATCTACACCTTTCTCAGCATGAAAACCCACCCTGCCCTTGGTGGCCTTGGAGTCGGCGCCGGCAAGATAGCCGGAAACGCACTTTCGTCTTTAGATCTAGTATCAACATCGCCGGCATAGCTTTCCGTCAAGGGGATTTGAACGTCCACCGATTCAATGTGGTTATTGGCTTCAAACTCCTCCGATTCTTCATCAGAGAACGTACGCCTGTCATGGGGAGCAGATTCTTTGAAATACATGGAGGGATCGCCGTCTTGAACACTTCGAGTGTCGGCATTGATCTTGTTGTTGATGCACTTATTGGTGGAGAGAACTCTGGTAGTCTTGGTACCTCATCTGAAGGAGGCGGGGGATGGATCTTCAGATTCGGAACTAGACTCCTCCTCCTCCGAATGCTTAGACCATAAGCGGACATCAATGGTAGTGGCCTTAGGCGAGAAGGCGGAAGACAAACGGTCCACAATATCCTTGGAGCTTTTCGGCTCTTTAGATGGTGGAGGAGGCACCGAAACATGCTTTTTCTTCACAAGAACACCAGTTTTAGGAGGGAGAGAAGGTTTACTCTTTGGAATTGGCTTCCTGGCTGATCCAGGAGAACCCTTCTTCTTGCGAACCATGGCAAAGACGAATCATCTCCACCACCGAAATGAGAACAAACGACGACGCACGAACTGGGACGGTAGAGGCACCACCGCCAGGAGGATCAGCGCAAGGAACTACAACATGGGAGGAGTAGAAACAAGGAAAGAGATGAAGGAGAGAGCCGACAGAATCTAAACGGAAGGAGAAGAAGACCGCCGCCGAAGGAAAAACGAAAAAGAGAGAGTTTTTGGAAGAGAGCTTTTTTACTGAACACTCTTATTGTTACACATATTGGACATATATCGTAATGAAATTTGATAAATGATATAACTTTTTCATTATCGTAATGAAAATGAATAAATGATTTAACTTTGTCTAAAAAATCAAAATAACATATTACTACTTAAATGGACAAATATCAGTATCAAGTTTAAATTTCAAAGTTTATAGCCAGATAAAAAATAACATACTCCAAACAAAACACATAAATGTTCAAAACAATATCAATGCTTTGCTAAATAATAATAATCTTCTCTCTCTTTGCAACTTCAGTGAAATGAGGTTTCCTTGTCAATTATAAAATTCCAATAATTCATTGCACCATGTTTATAAAATTGAAGTAAAATAAATAAAAATAGTTGCACACATACACATTAACAAACAAAGTAGTTGATTTGAAAATCAAAAGTAAATCAAGAAGATAAGATAGAACCTCTAATTTGTTGAAAAATTCTGTAGACCAGCCACTCATACTCGCCTAGCTAAGTAATGGCATGTTTTTCTCAACATCTGTGAAATATAAAGATAAAGGTACTTATTAATTAGCATCAAAATATAAAAAATGCAGTCGAGATTGAATAAGTAAATGAATATAAAAATAGGTTACCTTCTTTCATTTGCATTATATTATGTGTAACACTAAGAGTGTTACACATATTATAAGGCATAGTATTTAAGCCCAAATTACTACGTAACTACGTATATCCATAAACCTATTATAGTGGCCCAAATTTCAAGGGATTGTTATAATTCATATTTTTTAATTTACTTTTTAGTTTCGGTTTTACCCGATCCGACCCAAAAACTGAACCGATCCAAAAACCGAATTTCTAGGATTCCTAAACCGATACCCGAACCGAAATAATTGGTTTCGGTTTGGACCGCTTTGGTTCTGGTAAAAAAATCGGTTTACCCGAACCATGCTCAGCCCTACCCAATTCACTTCCTTCCAAGCTATTCTAAAGTTTTATATTAATTTACTTTAAAATATATAAAAAATATAAAATCATAAATCTAGATTCTGAATACAAGTTAATGTGAAACTAATTATAAATTATATATAATATTCATTTATCTGATCTAATCTAATGTGCAACTAGATTCCTAAAATATGTACAAAATGGATGTTATCGAAACACCCAAATTCAAACCTTGCTTGTTCTTAAGTAAGTACATCTCTAATGAGTCTAGAAAATATATAATAGTCATCTCTATCCTACTGATATCAGAACAATAACCATGAAATGACAAACAAAAGACAAATTCCTTCATAACATGATTCTCAATCAATAACAAGAATACATTTGCTCCTCCATTCTAGGCCTCACCAAGATAAATAAAAAATCACTCACACTCATGTGTTTAGGTATATTT
Organism: Phyllobates terribilis; assembly: GCF_046119375.1. Lineage (NCBI taxonomy): Eukaryota > Metazoa > Chordata > Amphibia > Anura > Dendrobatidae > Phyllobates > Phyllobates terribilis. The sequence goes on from NW_027368069.1 coordinate 43,561, forward strand.
TCACTCAATTTCATTTCTCAACTTTGAATGTTAAACTACCATAAGGTTGCAACCAAATCTAAATCTCCACTATTAGGTACAATGAAAAACATAATCATGAGACATAAAATAGGATTGTAGTGGGACCAAGGTACATTGATAAGGCATGGATAATTTTAACCATCTGGTGCTAAATGCAGGGAAGAGAACTTCTCAAAAACTAACACCAACCCAATAGATATTACAATAACCTCAAAAAATTCAACTCGAGCCAAGATTTACCATGTTATCATTTGTTGTTTCTTTTCTTCTTTTTCACTTATTTTCTTCTTTTCTTTTCTTTTCTTTATTTTTTTCATCCTTTTTTTCTTGTTTTTTTGTTATGAAGAGGAAGGAGGCAAATAGATATAAAAAACATGATAAAATACTTTAATATCAAATACCATTAAACAACCATCATTCACACAACTCCTCTAGGCTTGTCCCATGTCCACATGAAGCAAATAGAAGTTCAACCTCCCGGATAGGTAGGATATAAATATAGACTCGGATTACTTTGCGGAGCTACCAAAGAAAAGGCTTTAAGGCTTAAAAGGATATAAAAGAAGGAATTAACAAAAGGGTGATAAAGGATAATATGGGCTCACGTAAAAATAATATCTCAATTAAATATAATGCATATTAGCCTAAATGCACTGTCAAAGAGATATGCAAGCAATTTTGGAGATAACAAACAAAGAGAGATCACAAATGGAAAGTAAGAGGACATATGCAATATTAGTCCAAGAAAGCCCAAAAACTCACTAGGACATTTATCTAGAGTATTATTTCTGACACATCTTAATCAAAGTCCAGATGCTCAGCTTATTGTCAAATACTTATCAACCATATCACGCTCATAATGCAATTGAAATATTAACAGCTAAAGAATATTAATAAGACTCATAGCACATGCACCATTATAAGTACGCACAATGGATTAAACAAGGGAATAACTCAACATCCAAAAAATATGCATTACATGAGAAAAGAAAGAAAGGAAAAATAATAAAAAACAAACAAATATGCAATCCTTCAGTAAAATGCAAATATAGTCCACACATGAAGTTATTCCTTCTCCAAGCTTAAATTCTACATTGTCCTCAATGCATAAATAAAAGAAAGAGGAAACTAAACTCACCAATAATTTTTAGGAATTGAGGCATCAAATGAGTCTCTTGAAACTAAGGTAGCCATGGTGGTGATGGTGCTGGGACGGTAGTCCTGATACGCAATGATGGTTGTGCGGCACCAGAATGACAGTGCGAAAAAAAGACCAAGTTCTTTATCGTAAGTTCTTTCAATCGCCATTTTTGCAATTCAATAGTGAGTGAAACTTGTTCTACGACTCGGCCGAGTCATGGGCCGAGTTTCACATTGGCTATCTTGACACGGCCAGAAACAGGGATCGAGGTTCATGTCTAGTATCCCATTGTAGTGATGACGCAGTCCACAAGACGACCGAGCTTCTGGGTGAGTTTCCCACTCTTTTTTATTCAAACTAAGAAAAGACAAGAAGTAATACCAATAGACTTCTTCTCATCAAGCTCTTGTTTAAGGTCGTTAGCTTGACCATCACAATTGTTAGGCATTCAGATTAGGCGGATCGGTGATACCCAACTCGATTGGATCAAGCTCCAAGTACGGCTTGAATAAAATATTTTGCACTAGGAAATACCCCCGAGTTCTTATACCATAACTCCATAGAATCATTTTAAAGAACTTGGTTCAGGTAGTAAGGACCGGACCATATTGTACTCTTGCTTCCGAGAACATGTCCGATTATTGATGATAGAGAATTACATGATCCCCTTGCTTGAATTAAACGGGAGCAGGTCCAGGAGAGATACTTTTTAGCTTCTTTGGTCTACACCAAACATCTAATTTTGAGTTAGTCTCCACCCTTAGATTCTCATTGTTGACAAATGTGTCTAGAGGTCGGGTTAGTGCTTTGTAACAACTTAAGCTCATCAAGCATTGGGCCGTCTTTAGTTATTTGGGAAAACTCCTTCCAATCAAGTTATGGCTCATCCCACACTTTATCAACCTCTTGCATAATAGTTGTGCATTGCTGAATGTGATGCACTTATGGTGGCTCCTTGTGTAGTTTTAGATCAACCAACGCAACAATGTGTTCTTCCAACTTCTGATTTTGCATCACCATCCACTCTTACTTTTAATGAGCACACCAATTCGAAAAAAGAGGTAAAGTGTTTACAATGAGGCTTAAGCAAGTGATGAAAATGAAAAGTGCTTATTGGTCGTTAAAAATAGTAAAGATAGGATTTCAAATAAACACAATGTTCATGCAAATATAGTGGAAGCAAGGGTGGAATCCCATAGGAGACTACAACTTATTTAGGATTTATTTGGACATATCTATGTAGAAAATAATTGGTTTGTTTATTGTTGTAGAAACTAAATACGAAAACAATAAGAATTGATTTTGTGAAACTATTTAAGATGAATCTTAGCAAAGCAAATCCATGTCATTTGGTTGGTGAATATCATTGTTATTCCGCAAAATACTAATCTAGCATTTTTTTACCCTATTCATATACGACAATTATCTAGCACCTCAAACCGAGCATACTAAACCTAACCAACTTGATTAACTACAACAAATAACTATAGTTTAAATCAATGGAAGCAATAATGTGATGAACACCATGGAATAGGAATTTCTCGTCTAGCTTACAATGCAATTCTCTACACTAAGAGTTAGTTCAAACCGAATCTAAGTGTTCATGCTTATTTCGAAGGGAAAGCTTAAGGAGAACATAATTAATCTATCCTAACATACAAGAATAATAACTTCAATACAATGTGATCAATCTAGCATTAAAATTCAGAATTCAATAACAATGAAATCCAGAGAAAAACAATCAAATAATGCTTACAATTGAAATCCTCAATTACATCAAACCAAAGAACAATTCAATGCTTTACTAAGAAAGTGTGATTTTAGCACTTGATAATAAGTTTTACAAGGATAATGAAGTAGATAATCATGACAAACCTCTGAAAAAACTCTCAAAAATCCAAGAACAAATACGTAAGAAAGAACGATGAAAATGGTTGTCAATTTTCTGAAACGTAACCTAGAGCTTAGAATGTGTAACCCTTAAAAAGATAAGTCTCAAGACTTTATATAGGCTCATCCTAAAATAGTAGAAATAAATGATAAAACTAAAAAATAACAATAAAATCTTGTAAGAATTGCAACTGAAAAGATAAAAGAAAAGACATGATATTTCTGTTTTGTCTAAAGATTGGCGGGCACCGACAGATATCGGCGGGCGCCGATGGGTTCTCTGTTAGTGTTTCCTAATCGTCTCATCGGCGGGTGCCGAAGAATATAGGCATCCGCCGATGACTCTGTTGTCTTCTTCAACTCCTTTCTTAGATCATCTTTAGCTCTAAGAAGCTCCATAATAACTTGAATCATACATATAGCTCTAGATAGTGGAATGGACCAAATACACCATAACAACGCCTATGAGTCTAGTAAAATAGTGCTAAATATATGCTTATATACGCTTCCCAGACGTGCTTATCAAACATCTTCACATTTAAACTTCTACTCGTCCCGGGTGGAACAAAATACCACTCTATTCTCAATAAATCGCAATGTAGAAAGCCCAAGTATTAAAACACTCACATAGAAAGTAACAATCAACAAAGTTCGTCCCCAATCCAATCTAGCCTATACATCAACACCTAATCTCACTATATAATGCTCTCAATCCTCCCAAAACTAGTCACTCATAAGCATATAGTCATGTATCCAAGTAACCATAAGTAACAGAAACAACGAACATACTAATTCTCCTCTAAAAAAAAAGGTAAAAATCAAACTCCTAACTCCATCCTACACATATCCTCTTCAAACACCATAATGACGTACTCCTCTAAATAATGTACATCCTAACAACGCATCTCAATCTCCAATTTCTAGAGAAAAGATCCGCATAGCACAACCACAACAATATGAATCAAACACAGGAAAAGAAGTCTAATCCTAGTATCTACTCATACCATCACTAAAAGTGTCTATCCAAAGCTCCCAAAATAAAATAATGATCAAAATACCTCATATGAATTGCAAAGTAAGTCCAAGATACTTTAATAAAGAGATCTAAATCATGTAAGCTCAATGAGAGGTAAAAAAATCTACACCTTATCGATCCTTGTAAACCTACCCAAAATACTCCTTTACCCCAATGCTTATGTCTCTAGCATCAACCATCTTAAACACTCAAATTATTTTTACTCCAATTCTTGCTTAAGCGCCCTTTTGGATTTTCACTTAATAATCTCATAAATGAACTCACTTACCTTACAATTCTCAAGAATCTATTTTTGCCAGGCCTAGTGCCATCCAAATTACTGTTGGTGATTTTAGTGTCATCAATTCATTTTAGTCGTAATGTGATTTACTAGAACTGATGCGGTTTATCGTAAGGCTCGGAAACAAGTCTGGGTTAGTGCGGAGTGCACGCTTGTTGAGCTAACGGTTCATCGATCACAACTATGAAACAGGGTCGGAGGGAATGCGCTCGAGAGGTTCTCAGCGCTCTTGATGCGCTTCAAGAGGGTCTCGACGAGAAGTCCTCGACGAGCTCGTTCGAGAGGTCCTCGACGAACTCGTTCGAGAGGTCCTCGACGAGCATGTTGGAGAGGTCCTCGACGAACTCGTTCGAGAGGTCCTCGACGAGCATGTTGAAGAGGTCCTCGACGAGCACATGTTGAAGAGGTCCTCGACGAGCACGTGTTCGAGAGGTCCTCGACGAGAGGTCCTCGACGAGCACATGGTGGATTGGTTCTCGACGGACATTTTGGAAAGATATTTTGGTCGTCGAGGTTCTCGACGAGCATGGTGTATAGGTTCTCGACGAGCATCTTGGAGAGATACTCGTCGAGCAGATGGTCTCCCAGAGACTATTTGTTATACGTATCTTTTGGCCGTCTACAGGTACTCGACGAGCACCTCATGAAGATACTCGGCGAGTAGTATCTGTGATTTATGGTTTATTAACCAGACGTGGGTGTATAACTGCCCAACCGCCAATTCAGTTTTTTAGCTGTTCAACTGCCCACTCTGTTTCGTGGTGAACCCATTACTTTTATGGGGTTTCGGTTCTATATACAGGAGACGATATTGAGCACGAGATAAGAACGATTTCGACGAACAACTGCTCGACTTCTCAGATCAAATTTCATAAGTGCCTGAATTTGATTGTCCCTTCTCGGATTATCCCCGCAAGGAATTCGTGTAACCCTGGCATTTCTATAGGGTCGAATTATCTTGTTCGGAAAGTGAACTTACACGATCCGTTGAAGGTTTCCAGGATTATCACAACATCGCACGAAGACGCAGAAGCACCAACAATTACATGCTTCTTGCCTGAGTGTCCCGAAAGGTTTTCATTCATCCCAGGATTTTATATTGGCTCTTCTCATTTATGCCTTTTTTAAATTCCATTTTTTTTGGTTTTTCAGATGTAAAGATAATATTTACATGTAACAAATATAAATCTAACTCCCCAACATAAACTAAGAATTATCCTCAAGGATACCATTAGACAGAAATAAAGATCAAGGGGAGAATAGAAGAATAACGCTACTGCTGTGGTGGTGGGACCCGGGTACTGGGACCTAGCAAAAGTATCCCAGTGTTGCATCATTTCCACCATCTGTTGCAGCTTGTCATGTTGATGGACCCAACGCCTGTCTTGCGCATCCCAATGAGTGTCCTCTACAGCCTAATGGGCGTCCTCTATAGCCCAGCACGCTTCCTGGATGACGCAATGAGCATCCCGGGTGGCTGTATAATCGGTGAAACGATTCTGCACTCTCTTGTAGGCCAGACGATCGTAGTAATCTTGCTCTGTTGCTGCTACTGCTGGAGGATAGGGGTGAGAATAAATACCGACCAATTGGAGGAGGTCCCATTTCTGATAGTCTTCAGCGGGGTATAGCATAGGTTTGGGCCTAGGGAGCACAAATGAATGCATTTTCTCGGTGCCGAAAAGGTAAGAGTGGACCTCATGGTCTTTGCCTTGCCAGTGCAAATATATGTCCAAAGCATGTGAAAATCTCTCATTCGGACATCGTTGAACTAGAATAATGACTAACAAGCTCCTCATCGGGATGGCCAAGCTTTAGCGAGTTCCCAATCAAATTATTTATCCCTCCTATGCGTAGTTGTCCAGGCATCACCCTCTCAAACTGTAAACAACTTTTTAGAAACACACCAACCTAATACACAATCGCGGTTCCGTTCCTTTTAAATGTCCACATCGCCTTTAAGTCTGTAATGGCGATCTTATTGACCTCGGACTGGCCAAAGAATGCCAAACAAATCACCTTGTGAGTGAAACAAAGGCAAGGGTGTGGCCACGGGTAATTGTAGTTCGAGACATGCGAGTCATAGTTCAGACCTGTTAGCTTGAGCCAAAAGTCAAAATGTCCATTCTTGCTAGTCGCGAAAGGTATGGGTACCATGGTGACACAAAAACTATCACGTAGGTCATCGAATTTGAGCTCCGCCATTCAACCACCCAAGGGGAACCTGATAATCCGTGTGCTCTCGTTGATACGAAGAGTTGATAGAAACTCTTACGTCCAACTTACATATGTTGGTGAGTTCATGTCTTAAAACTCACCCAAACCGGCTTGATCGAGCATATCCTGCAAACAGTGATTGATCCCAAAAGTACAACAGAAGTACTTGTCAAAAAACATTGTGCCATGTCGCGGTAGGACACATTATCCGGTATCACCGACGAGTCGACTCTCTTGGCCTTTTTCCTAGTGGGTTCGTGAATTGGACCAACCCATGAGGATGAAGCTCGGTTTGCAAAACTCATACTTAAATTTAAGAATTTAAGAGGTCGGCTAAGGAAAATTACCGAAGTGGTGGGAAAAGAGGCTATCGGCAGGCGCAGACATGTATCGGCATGCGCCAATGTCATCTCTATAATTTTGGGAAGAACAACAAACGACAAACATGGATGGCTATCGGCGAGCGCCGAAAATGTTCTCAAGAGCTCTGAAAGTAACTGTCGCTGCCACGGATTTGGGTTTTCTTGTATTGGAGGCATCGATGGTTATAGACGGGCACCAACGGTGGTGCAAAACCCCAAACTAATCAAGAAACCTTCAACCGGCAGTGCAAACGACCTCCAAATAAGCCAAATCAACCCTTTAATGTAGATCAGAGGATGAGAAAGCTGGTGGGACGTGTGTTAGCCGCGGATTTTCTTCAGAAAATAAGCAATCTCATCTCTCAATTATGATTGGTGGGCTCCGATGGAAATAGGTGGGAGCCCATGGTAGTTGTGAAAAATCCAGCCTTTTTCCTTGTGAATGGGAGTGGAAAAATGTGTTGTTTATTTTTATGTTTAATTTAGGAGAGGAAAGGGGTTTATATGGTGGTGATTTAGAAGGAGAGTGAGGGTTTATGTTCTATTGCGGTAAGGTTTTTAAGAGAGTTGGTGGAGGAAGGAAGAAGATGAAGAGAGGGTAAGGGCAATTTGGTAGTTTTGTGTTTTGATTGTAATTTCCAGGAATCCTCACCAAAAACGCATGCAACAATCAACTCTTTCTTTTCACACAAATATCTTGTTTTTGGGTTTGATCTCATCGACCATCTCACACCTAAGAAACACTTCACCACTCACTTCTTTTTCACGCTTAATGACTTTTCCCTCGTTTCTTATCTAGATCGCATAATATATTTTTTTCATTTCCTATTTTCTTCTTTCTGCTATATTCTTTTAAGCTTTATTTTTTTTTTATCGCTTATGTCTTTTCACACTAATCAAATTTTCCTCACAAAACCACGCTTTCACTCGATTTTGAAAAATTTTGGTCCAAAAGACAAAATGATTTTTACAATATAGCTCAAAATTTTGTTTTGTGAAAAATGACTCAATGACTTAGTTTAACCTACGAATTCAAAAAATGCAACCTAAACTGAGAAAAAAATAAAAAAATTACCTTGGCTCGGTTTGCCTCCCGAGAAGCGTCTCGTTTAGAGTCATGGCTCGAATCCTATGTAGCTCAACTCACATAAGTGTTGTCCACACATTTGGGCATTTTCATTCACCAAATTTGAAGACCATTGGAATTCATAGCTTTGTGAGTACGCCTTGGTTGGTGTTTCTTCCTAGGCATGCTCACCTTAGGTCTGGACTCTTTCTTTGCTTCTCCATACTTACCCCGTTATGGGGTCCTACTAGTGTTGTGATCAGCCTCCAAAAGTAAATCAACATCAGCGGGACAAGGTCCTCCCATTAAATTCAGTCTGGTATCTGAGCCCGACAGAATCAATTTAATCACGTTGAGAGAATGAACCAATGGGTCATTGATGGTCTTACCAACGGCTTTCCCACCAAATCCCAAAGTGGTTGTGCTTGCTCGCACATCTATAATTGTGCTCATGGTTCTCATAAAAGTTCTCCCTAGAATGACTGGAACCACCTTAGCTTTGTACTCCATTTCCATAACATAAAAGTTTGTGGGGAAAGTAAACTCACCCACACGAACCCATATGTTCTCCAATTTACCTAATGGGAGCAGGTTGGTCTTGTCGGTCGATTGAATGGTGACTCTAGTAAATTTCATAGGACCCAGACCAAAGTCATAATAGATATAAGAATGAAGAACATTAATGGATGCACCTAGATCGAGTAAAGCTTGGTCAATATCCATCCTCCCAATGTTGACGGGAATAGTGAACATTTCGGATCCTCCTCCTTCATGGGAATGTGGTTTGCATTATTCTTTCTCCATGTAAGAGCCTTTTTCTCTTTCTTTTTCTTGTCAATCGTGATCATCTAGAATGCGTGCAACGAACGAATTCACCATCATCTTCACGTAGACTGGTGAGTGGTCATCGATGTCGCTTAACGCCTCGATCAAACACCTCTTGTCTCGTAGATATCCAACTCGCTA
>NW_027368070.1:0-52538 GCF_046119375.1 Phyllobates terribilis
GATCTTCGCCAGACATAGCCAATCGAAAGCAATACATAATATGATGAAAACAAACCAGGGAGGATGATGAAAGTGGAACAAAGGTGAAAGCTTTCTTCTTGGCTGCTGAATTTCTAAGGAGAAAGTTTGAAAAAGAATCAAAGGTCTAATCTAACCTAAATTCTAAGGGTTTATATAGTATCTAGTGAAAGGAAATAAAATAATAAAAATAACAAATAAAATAGGGAAAAACAAATCAGAATCTCGGATAAAATCAGCAATTTGGGCCGGTCCGTCTGGCTCCGCGTCGCGATCAAGACATGTAGGTAGCGGTCGAGACATGCCAACTGAGGCTAAATCGCAATGGCGACATATCTGTCGCGGTCGCGACAACTTCTGCAAAAAAGTGTTGTTCGTAGAATTGCCATAACATTTGGATCACAACTCCGATTGAGGTCATCCTTTGACGTAATAAAGTGAACTTCAATATCTAACTCCTCGAATTAGAATCACCTCAATCGGACATCGGATCATGGAGATCTAACCATCTAAACTCAGCTCAATATCTCGGCACTTCTTCGTAGCACTTCTTCTCTTCTCTTCAATGGTCGAAGCGCGTCTTCGACCCTCTTCTCTTGGTGTAGGCATGGTATACTTCCTCTAGCTCGATCCCAAATGCACTAAAAGTGAGCACAACCGGGTTCTCCATGATAAAACTACTAAATACCGCTTACGAGCATCCCGCAAATCCATAAATGAACACCAAATCAGATTCCGGGAATACCACTCGTTAAGCACCTAAACACCACTAATCGTAATCTAATAGTCGCTACTTAAGACCATATAATAAGCTCCTATCAAACTTCCCCACACTTAAACATTGCTCGTCCTCGAGTAAGCAAAATAAAAATCACTCCTCTTAAAAGCACAAAGGTCTACAGTAAGTGTAGAGAAGCCTGATAGCGACTATACTTCAAACTCCAAGTGTAATCGAGTACTAACCTAACTCCGATCTATCTTCTTATGTCTCCGAGATGTCCTACCCAAAACCCTCCTTATTTCTCCACTTCATATGTCACCACTCCATATTAATAGCAAAATCGAACCAAGTGGTATGCGTTAAAGCACAAATGGAATCCTAATCTCCTATAAGGGTAAGGGTACATAAATATATCATAATGAAGATAAAATCGAGTCTCACACTCGCTTATACACTTCTTATTCCTCCTCTTCAAGTAATGTCTTAAACCACTAGTCAATATAATCAATCCATACATCACAACCACCAATCCTAATTAAAAAATCTGCATAGCACAACCACAACAATATGCATCAAACTCCAAGAAATAAAAATCTAATCCTAGAATCTAACACAACCGCCAATAATATGTAACAAATCTAATGAACTAGTGAGATGGTGAGCATGCAAAGTATGGATAATAATAATAAGCTCATAAACAAAAGAATAAAAGGCTAAAACTAACTTCTTATCCCTCCTTGGTGAATCCTAAAACCCGAGACATTCCTTCAACTCCCTTCTTATGTCTCTGACGCCAATAAAAATGCAATCAATAGAATCAATCACAAACAATGTAATTTCGGCGCCCTTTCAGGTTTTCACCAAAATTCTAAGTGGTAGGAACTATATTTCTTCTCTCTTTTTTTTAATTTTCAGGCACACACCTTTTCTGTTTTTAATCAATTTTTACTTGCCTAGTTTTTATTCTTGTTTTTATTTTTATTTTTTTGATTTTTTAATTTTTTTGTTGGAGCCCCCTTTTCGATCCAATCTCTTTTTACTCTCCTAGGTTTTTCTGATTTTTTCTAAACAATAAAAATGCAAAGGTTCTGGAAATATCCATATAGACTCGATCGGAAAACAACCAAAACAGTTCAACAAAAGACTCAAAACATAAGGTAAATTGCAGAAATAGCAAAAGAAACCAAAACAGCATCAAGAACGCCTTGACTAGTCGACTCCTCTCCCCACACTTGAATGGCGCATTGTCCTCAATGCAGCAAAAGGGGACACCATAAAAGGGAAAAGGGAGAAGATCCATGAAATGTTGAATTGCTCGTTTCGGTCGTGGTGAGCAAAAGGGGTGAAGTTCCGACCGTGTCACGACCGTGACATGGTGTCACGATCGTGACACGAGTAAATGTGTACGCGATTGATGTTTTGCGCCTCCTCCGCTGACCTCCTCGTGCTGGTTCCGCCATTTACCTAAGAAAGAAATAAAAACAAAACAAATAAACGGGATTAACATTAGCAAAACTCCCTCGGGTTGCCTCCCGACCAGCGCCTTAGTTAACATCGCGGCACGACGTAGAATGATTCAACCAGCTTCCTTCGCTCCATTTGGAACCTCCGATTTCAGAATCTCTTGCATGAACCAGTTATGGAAAGGTTTGAACCTTAGACCATTCACCTCTTTGATTCTCCACCTTTGCTTTACCTTTTTCTTCTTACTTTCCCCACACTTAGACTCAACTTGGGGCTGCGCATTTGCTTTCTTCGTAACCTGCACACAGTACTACCTGGTTTCTTGCCCTGTGTAGTTAGATAAGTGGGGCTACTGCCCAAAAAAGATTTAGGGAGCGGGGCGCACATTGCATCCGAACATAGTTCGGGTGGTTTAGTAACCTCATTCATAGAAAATACCGAGCTGACATCCGGGGTTGTGTCTGAGTTTCATATATATTAAAACTAACAACATCCCCGTCAAACTCGAGTGTGAGCACCCCGGTGTCTAGATCTAATTTAGTTTTGGTTGTCCTCATAAAGGGTCTACCTAGAAGTATAGGTGCAGCCTGTGCATCGTGATCCATATCTAACACATAAAAGTCCGCAGGAAATACAAGATTATCCACCATTACTACCACATCTTCGATTTCCCCTTTCTGGTAAACCATAGACCTGTCGGCTAGCTGGAGTACAATTCCTGTTTCATTCAGAGGCCCTAGTCCTAGTGACTTATACAGTGAATACGACAGAACATTAATAGAAGCACCCAAATCTAGTATGGCCCTATCAATTTTAGTTTTACCGATTGTACAAGGGATACTAACCATACCTGGATCCGAGCACTTAGTCGCTATGTTCTGCTGGATGGTCGCGGAAACTCTTTCGCTTACCTGCACCTTTTGTTTCTCTTTCAGCTTCTGGTTCCTCTTCATGGTGCAGAGCTCCTTCAAGAACTTAGCGTAGCGCGGAACACTCTTAACAATATTAAGCAAAGGGATGTTTGCCTCACACTTACTGAATGTCTCGAAGAGTTCTTTGTCATTCGCATGTTTGCATGTGTCCTTCAAGGCTTCTGGGAATGGTGCGGGTGGTTTCTCGGAGTCTAACGGAGGAAAATTTGGCCTTACATAGTTTTCTTGCCTTAGCTTGAAATCACCTCTGTCTTCATAGTCGTCCTCAACATGCATTGCGGTAGAGTCGCGGTCATGATCACTAGGTCGCGATCGTGACGTTGAAGATTCAGGCAAACTGGGACCAAATCGCGATCGTGACAATATGTCACGGTCGTGATCCTTTTCGTCGCTTTTTCCGGAAACCAATTTACCGTCATCTCGTTCGTGATCCACTTGTCGCGATCGCGACATCTCTACTAGGGCCATATCGCGGCCGTGGCTCACTTGTCGCGATCGTGACGTATGTTCAGAATCTTGATGCAGCATTATTTCTTCTACCTTTTCATTGAATGTTCGTCCACCTCGTATCGTGATGGCACTCACAGTTTCTCTAGGAGATGCTACAGTTTGCGACGGTAACTTGATCGAGCTCTGCTGTGTTAGGTTATTGACTGCCTCCGCTATTGTGTAGCCTATTTATCTAGGCTCCGTATGCTTGACTCAGTTGTTTAAACATGTGCGGTGAAGTGCTTTGTCAATGTTTGCAGCATCTTCCATGTTGATGGCTCTTCGGTTTGCGGCGGATACGGAGCACGATAGGAGTTGTATTGGTATTGATTCTGGTAATAGCCTTGATTTTGTCCACCAACCGGATTGTTTTTCCTAAAACCAAAGTTATCATTTCCCCGCTGATTATAGTTGTTGTTTTCTCGCTGATTGTAGTTGGTGTTGTTGTTCTCATACCGAGGTCTAGGAGGTCAAAAACCTCCTACAACATGTACTTCAGCAATGGGTTGGTCCTGGAGTTGTGGGCACATATCGGTAGGGTGGATCTCATCCGCACAAATACCGCATAGTCTCGCAGGTTTCTGATTTCCAAAGGTGATGTTCTTTATCATACTTTTCAATTCAGCTATCTCATCCTTCCATCCGGGCTCTCTGGTATTCATAGTGTTTGCTCCTTTTCTCGTATACGTTCTCCTAAAACTTCTCGTCCCCTCATCAATCTCGTTTAGTCGAGCTCTGGCTTCGGCGGGAGTCAAATTCAGCACACTCTCATTACACGCATCGCCTACTAACCTCCTCTCATTATCAAGTAACCCATTGTAAAGGTGGATCACCAAATCTTTCTCCTCAAACCCATGGAATGGGCAGCTAGCATATAGTCTCGTGAATCTTTCCACGTAGTCATACAGCGATTCGTCGTCATGTTGTTCCACCATAGCAATCGCCCTTTTCAGCGCAACAGCTTTCTTGGATGGGAAATACTTACTAAGGAAGTCTTTGTATAGTTTCTCCCTAGTGTCGATACTTCTGGTGGGTAGCAAGTAATACCATTGATGCGCGCCGTCTTTTAATGTAAGACCAAAGGCTCTCATCTTAATCTGCTGGTCGGTGACGTTACTCGGCTTACTGCAGCTGCAGATGTCGTGGAACTCACTAAGATGCATAACCGAGTCTTCCCCAACCAGGCCATGGAACTTCGGTAGAAGGTTCATGGAACCGGTCTTTAATTCGAAAGTAATGCCGGCATTCAGGGCAGGCAGCGTCACTCCTAAGTGTTGTTGCATCAAATCTGGATCTGTAGCTCTCGCAACGTTCTTGCATCCATTGATTCGATCACAAGATTTTGTAGAGATTGTCGCAGATTGCGTAGGTGTGTCCGCTCTATCTATGGAATGAAATCAAGCAAATCTGAATTAGTGGCACGAGTGTGGACCATAAGATAGGTCCACACTAAAGTAACAGAAAAAGAAACAAACTATACCAGTGGGCTCCCCGGCAACGAAGCCAAAATTTGAATGGTATAAAACGGTCGTTGTTCCTATTAAAGATACCCAACTTAATAAATCCACTACTAAAGCGGTAAGAAGGGGTAGAATCACAAGAGAGCAAGAACAATAGTTTATTTCTATTGGTGCTACGGTTAGTAACAAGGGGGTTTTTCGGTTGTAATCCTAAACTAGCAATTAAAAAGCAAATAAATGTTGAGTTTGTAAACAATAATGATGGAAAGCTCACTCCTTTAGCATCAGCGCATTATTCTTATGGAATATTGATCATCGAATTCTATTAATCCTATATTCTTAATTATCTAATCCGGTTGTCCTACTCTTTGTTCGTAAATAGCAACTAGTCCAAATAGTCCTAGAAACCCTTATTGTAAGCAATAACCAAAGAAATCCTAAGGTTAAAAAGCGCCAACAACATAAAGATCAAAGATAAGTAGGCATGTGCAATACCATTGGCAAATAGCCGATACTCGACACAGGTTTATAATCTCTACAAAATAAGCACTCGCAAATAGTCTATGCAAATTCTGCTCGCTACCTAAAAGACAAGACTTTTCAAATTAAATTATCAAGCCTAGCAATATGATGGATAATAATCAACCTAGTTGCGCACCTAGATAAAATCAAGATCAATCAATAGACAATGAAGCACATGAGATCATAAAACAATCCTGAAATAAAACGTTAGAACATAAACATAAGAATTCTCACAAACATTTCCTAGAATAATGGCTTCAACCTAAGAGTGAACTAAAAGGATCTTAGCCAGACATAGCCAATCGAAAGCAATACATAATTATGATGAAAACAAACCAGGGAGGATGATGAAAGTGGAACAAAGGTGGAAGCTTTCTTCTTGGCTACTGAATTTCTAAGGATGAAGTTTGAAAAAGAATCAAAGGTCTAATCTATCATAATTTCTAAAGGTTTATATAGTATCTAGTGAAAGGAAAATAAAATAATCAAAATAACTAATAAAATAGGGAAAAACAAATCAAAATCTCTGATAAAATCTGCAATTTGGGCCGGTCAGTCTGGCTCCGCATCGCGATCGAGACATGTAGGTCGCGGTCGAGATATGTCAACTGAGGCTAAATCGCGATTGCAACATATCTGTCGCGGTCGCGACAGCTTCTATAGAAAAGTATTGTTCGTAGAATTGCCATAACTTTTGGCTCATCAACTCCGATTGAGCTCATCCTTTGAGGTAATAAAGTAGACATCAATATATAACTCTTAGAATTTCAATCACCTCAATCGGACATCGGATCAGGGAGAATGAGCGATCTGAACTCAGCTCAATATCTCGGCACTTCTTCCTAGCACTTCTTCTCTTCTCTTCAAGGGTCCAAGCGCATCTTCGACCCTCTTCTATTGGTGTAGGCATGGTATACTTCCTCTAGATCCATCCCAAATGCACTAAAAGTGAGCACAACCGGGATCTCCATGATAAAACCACTAAATATTGCTTACGAGCATCCCGCAAATCCATAAATGAACACCAAATCAGATTCCGGGAATACCACTCGTTAAGCACCTAAACACCACTAATCCTAAGCTAATAGTCGCTAGTTAACACCATATAATAAGCTCCTATCAGTAATGTCACCGACAAGCAGATTAAGATGAGAGCTTTTGGTCTTAGGCTAAAAGACAGCGCGCGACAATGGTACTATTTGCTACACAAAGCCTTCCTTATCAAGTATTTCTCGTCCAAGAAGACGGTTGCATTGAAAAGGGAGATTGCTATGGTGGAACAACATGACGATGAGTCGCTTTATGACTACGTGGAATGATTCGCGAGATTATGTACTAGCTTCCCATTCCATGGGTTTGAGGAGAAAGACTTGGTAACCCACCTTTACAATTGGTTACTCGACAATAAGAGAAGGCTAGTGGACGTTGCGTGTAATGGGAGTGTGCTGAATTTAACTCCTGCTGAAGCCAGAGCCCGACCAAACAAAGTTTCTGAAGGAACGAGAAGCTTTGGGAGAACGTATACAAGGAAAGGATCCAATGCTGTGAATTCCGGAGAGCCCGGATGGAAGAATGAAATCGCTGAGTTAAAAAGTATGATCAAGAACATCACCTTTGGAAACCAGACGCCGGCACGACTATGTGGTATTTGCGCGGAGATGAGCCACCCTACTGATATGTGCCCACAACTCCAGGACCAAACCATTGTTGAAGTGCGTGTTGTAGGAGGTTTTGGACCTCCTAGACCTCGGTATGAGAACAACAACAACTACTACAATCAGCGAGAAAACAACAACTATAATCCGAGAGGTAATAATCATCCTGGTTTTAGATGGAGCGACCCGGATGGGGGGGAGAATAAACAATATCAATACAACAACCAATACAGTACTCCATACCCACCGAAATCCAAAGGGCCATCGACGAGGGAGATGCTGGAAACACTAACAAAGCACTTCACGGTACATGTTCAAACCAAAGAGGCGAGCATAAGGAATTTGGAGAAGCAGGCATCACAAATGACGGAGGCAGTCAATAATTTAACGCAGCAGAGTTCAGGCAAATTACCCTCCCAAACCGAAAGAAATACGAAAGAAAACATAAGTGCCATCACAATACGAACACTCGACGTAAAGCTGGAAGAAGAGAGGGTTGCATGAGGGAACTGCGGAGTTGTCACGACCACGACACCAACATCACGATCGCGACTTTGCCCCAGTTAACACCTCACGATCGCGACAATTTCATCACGACTCGAGATGACGATGATTTGGTTTACGAAAAATTTGACGAAACCGATCATGATCGTGACGCACTGTCACTATCGCGACTAAGCCCCAGTTTACCCCATCACAATCATGACCCACCATCTCAACTGCGACCAAGTGCTGATGTTCGTGACGACAAGGAGATATTTGAAACGCTTAGTAAGTGCAACGTGAATATCCCTGTACTTAAATTCATCAAGAGTGTGCCTCGTTATGCTAAGCTCTTAAAGGAGCTCTGCACCAAGAATAGGAGCCAGAAGCTGCAAGGAAAGTAGAAGGTACAGGTCAGCGAGAGAGTTTCTGCGGCCATACAACAAAATATAGCTACCAAGCGCTCAGATCCAGGGATGGTGAGTATCCCTTGCACTATAGGTAAAACTAAAATTGATAGGGCCATGCTAGATTTAGGTGCTTCGATTAATGTTTTTCCTTACTCATTATACAAATCATTAGACTTAGGACCTCTGAGTGAAACAGGGATTGTGATCCAGCTAGCTGACAGGTCTACGGTTTACCCGAAAGGGTTAGTCGAAGATGTGTTGGTCGTGGTGGATAACCTTATATTCCCTTCGGATTTTTATGTGTTGGATGTTAATCATGATACGCAAGCTCCACCTGTCCTTCTGGGCAGACCCTTCATACGGACAGCCAAAACAAAATTAGATCTAGATACCGGGGCGCTTACGCTCGAGTTAACATATTTGAAACTACGATACAATCCCTAGATGATGTCTCGGTATTTTGAATTAATGACGTTATTAAACCTCCCGAACTATGATCGATTGCTATTTTGGGCATTAGCCCCACCTCTTTAACCACACGGGGAAAGAAACCTGCTAAAGCTGTTGTGCAGGTTACGAAGAAAGCAAATACAAAGCCCCAGGTTGAGTCTAAGTGTGGGGAAAGTAAGGAGAAAAAGAAACCCAAGCAAAAATGGGGAGTTAAGAAAGAGAATAGTCTAAGGTTCAAACCCTTCCATCCGTGGTTCAAGAAGCTGCTGCTAGACGATGCGATCCGGAAGGGATCATGTGAACAAAGTTGAACTACTTAGAGCACCACGTCGAGCCACGACGGTAACTAAGGCGCTGATCGGGAGACAACCCGAGGGAATTTTACTAACGTTTCTCCCATTATTTTGTTTTGTTTCTATTTTCTTTTATAGGCAAATCGCGGAGCCAGCATCAGGAGGTTGTCGAAGGAGGAAAAACGCCGATCTCATACCACAGTTACTCGTGTCACGATCGTGACACTATGTCATGCTCGTGATGCGGTCAAAAATATCACCCCCCCTTTTTCACCACGACCAAAACAACAATTAAGCATTCCACAATCTTCTTCTTCTTCCCGTTTTTATGGTGTCCTCTTTTGCTGCATTGAGGACAATGCGCGATTCAAGTGTGGGGAGAGGAGTCGACTGGTCGAGGCATTTGTTGCTGTTGGTTTGGTTGCTTTTCCTATTTCTGCTGATTTGCTTTATGTTTTTGAGTTTTTGAGTTTTTACAGAATTGTTTTGATGTTTTTCTATCGAGTCTGTACCGGATATTTCTAGAACCTTTGATTTATTATTATTGTTTAGAAAAAAATTTAGAAAAAACCCAAGAGAGTAAAAAATGATTGGATCTAAAAGGGGGGCTCCAACAAAGAAATAAAAAAAAATAAAAAAATTACAAATAAAAAGAATAAAAACCAGGCAAGTAAAAATGGATTAAAAAGGAAAGGTGGGTGCCTGAAAATAAGAAGAAGAAGAAATAGTTCCTACCACTTAGAATTTGGTGAAAACCCGAAAGGGCACCGCTTGTGATTTTTATTTGATTGCATCATTTATTGGCATCGGAGACATAAGAAGGGAGTTGAAGGATTGTCTTAGTTTTAGGATTCACCAAGGAGGGATAAGAGGTTAGTATTTAGCCTTTTATTCCTCTGTTTTGAGCTTATGTATATCCGTACTTTGCATTCTCACCCTTTCATTAGTTCATTAGATTTGTTACACACTATTGGCGGATGTATTAGATTCTAGGATTAGATTTCTATTTCTTCGAGTTGGATGCATATTGTTGTGGTTGTGCTATGCAGATTTCTTGATTAGGATTGGTGGTTGTGAGGTATGGTTTGATTATATTATTTAGTGGTTTAGGACATTGATTGAAGAGGAGGAATAAGAAGTGTATAAGCAAGTGGGAGACTCGATTTTTATCTTTATTATCATGATTTATGTATCCTTACCCTTAGAGGAGATTAGGATGTCCACTTATGCTCTATTGCACATCACTTGGTTCGATTTTATTATTGTATGGAGTGGTGACATATGAAGTGGAGAAATAAGGAGGGATTTGGGTAGGTCATCTCGGATAGATAAGAAGATAAATCTGAGTTAGGTTAGTGCTCGTTTTTACACTTGGAGTTCGAACTATAGTCGCTAGCAGGATGTCCCTACACTTACTGTAGACCTTTGTGCTTATAGGAGGAGTGAGCTTTATTTTTCTTACTCGAGGACAAGCAAGGTTTAATTGTGGGGAAGTTTGATAGGAGCTTATTATATGGTGTTAACTAGCGAATATTAGATTAGGAATGGTGGTGTTTAGGTGCTTAACGAGTGGTATTCCCGGAATCTGGTTTGGAGCTTATTTATGGATTAGAGGGAAGCTCGTAAGCGGTGTTTGAGTGATTTTATCAAGGAGATCCCGGTTGTGCTCACTTTTAGTGCATACGGGATGGATCTAGAGGAAGTATACCATGCCTACACCCAAGGAGAAACCGAGAGGCGAAGCCGAGATGCCTCGACGCTTGTAGAAGACTGAAGACCTTCTCAGGAGAAGCTGTCACGACCGAGATGGAGCATCAGAATCAAGATTCAGCCTCAGTTGAAGCTTTCACGACCGAGACAACAATGCCACGATCGCGACTTAGTCGCAGTTAAGGTGTCACGATCGCGACTCCTTATCACGATCGCTACCGGCCACGAACCTGAGAACTGGAGCAAAGTCACGATCGTGACGTGGACACGGACTGGCCTGTAAATGAAGATTTGATCCGAGATTTTATATTTTACTTCCACATGTTTTTAGTTATTTGCATTTATTTTATTTCCCTTTTATTGGAGACTATATAAGCCTTAGGAAATTAGGTTAGAACAATCTTTACTTCATTATTCTTTTGCCACATTCATTTAGAGAGAACTCAGCAGCAACCAAGAAGAAAGCTTCCACCTTTACCATCTTCCCTTGTTTGTTTTCCCATCATTCATCCATATTATTCATTGCTTTCGATGGCTATGTCTGGATAAGTTCTCTATAGTTCAATCTTAAGGCTGAAGCCATTGTTTTAGGTTTGTTGTGAGAATTCTTATATTTATATTCTAAAGTTAATTTCAGGATTGTTTTATGGTCTGTTGTGCTTTATTGATTTCATTGATTGATCTTGATTTTATCTAGGTTGCAAACTAGGTTAATTATTATCCATCACATTGCTAGGCTTGATAATTCGATTTGAAAAGTCTTGTCTTTAGGTAGCGAGCAGAATTTGCATAGACTATTTGCAAGTGCTTATTGTGTAGAGATTATAAACCTGTGTCGAGTATCGGTGATTTTCCAATGGTATTGCACATGCCTACTTATCTTTGATATTTATGTTGTTGTGCTTTTAAACCTTAGGATTTCCTTGGTTATTGCTTACAATAAGGGTTTCTAGGTCTATTTGGACTAGTTGCTATTTAGGAACAAAGAGTAGGACAACCAAATTAACCAATTCAGAATATAAATTAATAGAATTCGATAGTCAACATTCCAATTGAATAATGCGCTGATGCTCAAAAGAGTGAGCTGCATAATCATAATTGTTTACAACCCAACCAATATCGCTTTTAGTTTTTGCTCAATTGCCTAGTTACTTGGAGTACACATAAAACCCCCCATTATTACCACTTGGTAGCACCATAGGAAATAAACTAATGTTCTGGCTCTCTTGGGATTTGACCCATGCTTACCGCTTTACTAGTAGATTTGTTAAGTTGGCTATCTTTGATAGGCACAACGACCATTAGTCGCCCATCAAAAGTATATGAGTTGGCATGCAGAACATGAATCGGATGAAGGAGTAATGTCTCATCCTTCTAATAGTGAAGCTTGGAAGCACTTCAACCAAACATATCCTAACTTTGCTTTAGAATCTCGTAATGTTCTCTTGGGTTTGTGTTCTGATGGTTTCTCACAATTTAGCCAAGCAGGAAGGCCTTATTCATGTTGGTTGTTATAGTAACTCCATACAATCTTCCTCCCTCAATGTGCTTGACAACTCCGTACTTGTTCTTGTCAGTTATTGTGTGTGGTCCTAGCAACCCATAAAAGTTGATATATATTTGCTTACAACCTTTGATAGATTAGTTGCTTAAATTGTGGTATCAAGGTATGCACACTGACAGGACCATGTCGTCGGGTTGTCCTGGTCAAATAAATCCATTTTACTCCTCTACAGAAGTAGAGTGGTAAGTTGGGGTCGAATCCACGAGGAACCAAGAGTGCTCAATTCGTATGGTTGGTCGTAACCTTCTAGCCTAATTTAATGATCATAGGTTCTTCTATTCGGGTTCTAATCTCTATCCTAATTCCTTTAAGTATTCTAATTTCCCTAAACTGTGTACTAATATTGTTGATTAGGTCAACTAGCCCTAACAGTGTCTTGTCTACCAATCTAGCCTTGAAAGTATCAACACTAGATTTGAGACAACATTAAGTTCATGGATAAATAGGAAGGTGCACTGTCCTTGGCGCCAACACCTCATTAATATCCCTATCCTACGAGTCCAACTATTCAAAGTAGAGATTCGTACTACTAAGCAAGCAAGGTTCTCCAACTCGGATAAACCAGGCCCCTAGCAATATTAAATCGAACTAACAACCTAGGTGATCAATCTAGAGAGTGCATTCAATTCAATTAGATATTATGTGCAAGATATTAAACCAATAGAGACATAATTATATGAAGAACCATAGATTCAAAGCTCACACTGAATTAGCCCAGAGGAGCGAACCAACCACAAAAAGTCAAAGGAGAATACTCATGCCTCATTGCTCAAAGCCTAATGTAATTCTGAAATTGATAAACGAAGTGTAAAGTGTCTCTAGGGAGAGGCAAAGCTCTCCCTATTTATAATAAAAGGAGTAGCTAATCCTAAATGAAAACATTAAATGTGTTTTGAAGAAGCCCAACCGGAATTAGAAGTAAACCCTGGGCAAAAATCCATTTAATCCTTCGGAGAAAAGTTTTCTCGCGGCGCAGCAGCGACAGGGGCGCGATCTAATAGGGATAAACCTACCCACAAGCGTATGGGATCAATTGTGCATTTTCAAGTATCGTTCGCACGAGGACAAAGTAGTATCTTTTGTAACTAAACTGGTAAGCTAAGTCTTAATAAGATAATTTGATGATTATGCTACGAAAACGAGAACACACAACTTTGGAAAGATATGTGAATGGGAAATATCTAGGATTAAGGATCACCCAACAACTCCTTGGTAGATTACGAGATGAATTTATCAAAGAATAGCATGGATTTGTTTGAGGGTAAGAAATCAAATATATCTACTAATTCCTTTCAGACAATAGTAGACGTATCTAAACTCCAACTAACAACAATTGTTGTGCAAAGTTAATCAAGCTTAGACTAATAGGCACTTAGAAACTAGAACTATACCGGGTTAACATCCACTTTCGTGCTCAGCTATGTCCAACCTAACCTAGGTGTCTATGATTACTTAGATCTTCAAAAGAACAAACAAGTCTATTCGGGTTCAATTCTAGGTAGTTCCAACATAAACAATCTCCTTTCAGACTCATGCCATATCTAATTGAAATCTATAGGTATCTCCTTTTAGACTCAACCTAATACAATTCTAAAAGATTATCTCAATCTCAATAAGAACCTTAGAATCAAATCAAACAAGGAACCATGATATCAAAGACAAACACAAGAAGAAAATCTACCAATTCACTGTTGGGATCAGCTCAATCCTAGAAACATGGATTTAGCTATGCATAATAGGAGAAATAGTAATAAAAAACGTCATAAGAATAGAGAAATTCATAGATCTAGATGAAAATAAGAGAAATACTTAATTCAATCTAGAGTAGAACACTCCGATCCTTGAGAATTCTTCAACAATCTCCAAAATGCAAGCTAGGGTTTTAAAAATGGCTAAAGAGAGGTAGAGAGAGAGGTGGGTGTCAAAACAAGTCCTAAAACAACCTATTTATAACTCTTAAAATGTAATACTAAAGTAACCTCCAAGAAGCCCAAAATTTCCAAGGAAAAACACCAAAACTCGAACAAGGCATGCCGAACTCGGCCGAGTCACGGACCGAGTATCCCTCTGTGGGGTGCCCCCCCCCCCCCCCCCCCTTTCTTACTGGAGTTGATACTCGGTCGAGTATAACGTCAAGTATCCCTCTGGTGCCTCCCATCAAATGCAGCTCGTCACGGATCATTACCGTCCTTCATTGACCCCTTCTTCGTTAGGTTTCCGCCTTGCTAATTCTTTGACTCGAACACCATTCTATGGACGCTCATGATCTCCAAGGAAAACGCCTCCAAAACACCTGAAATCATCAAACGCAACAGTAGACACCGACTCTATAAAAACCTATGAAAATACAATAAAACAAGACTAGAAAGATGCAAAACGATTCTATTAAGACGAAATAAACGTGACCTAAACTAGACTAAAATGCATGCTTTCAAATTCCCCCAAGATTGAACCTTTCTTGTCCCAAGAAACTACACGAAAATGAATGCAAGAAATATACAAGAAATGTACCTATCCAAATGACATATGAATGATAACAACGAAAGATCAAACAGAAAACAAATTCCTTCCTATCATGCTTCTCAATCAATGACAAGAGTATATTAGTTCTTCAACTCTAAATCTCACCAAAATAATAGAACATGTCACTCATACTCATGTGTTTAGGCATGTGTTTCACTAAATATCATATCTCAACTTTGAATGTTAACTTCCATAACCATGCAACCAACTCTAGATCTCCACTTGTAGGCACAATGCAAACCACAATCATGAGACATACAATAGGGTTGTAATGGGGTCAAGGTACTTTGATAAGGCATAGATAAAAATTTTGCCACGTGGTGCTAAATCAAGGAGATATGAACTTCATATAAACAACACAAACTCAATTGATATTACAATAAACTCAAATACACAACCCAACCCAAGATCTATCAAGTTGTTTATTTTTGCTCATTTTCATCTCTTTCACTTATTTCCTTCCTTCTTTCTTTCTTTCTCTTACTTTTTAATGAAAAAGAAGGGAGCAAATTGGATATAAACAACAAGATAACACTCAATAATCAAATATCATTATCCACCCCATCATCTACCACTCTCCCGATCTTGTCTCGCATCCACTCAAAGTAAATAGAAGTTCAATCCCCTAGATAGGTAGGATAACAAATATATGCTCGGATTAAATTTGTGGAGATACCAAAGAAAGACTATAAGGCTCAAAGTGCTACAAGAGGAGGATATCAATTCAAAGGCAGTCAAGGATAATATGGGTTCATAAAAATAATGTCTCAATCAAATGTGATGCATCTTTAGTCCTATATGCAGCCTCAAAGAGATTTAGAAGCAAGTTCTAGAGATAACAAAAAAAGAGAGTTCACTCATGATAAATAAGAGGACTTTGCAATCGTAGTCCAAGAAAGGCAAACAAGCTCACTAGGACATTTGTCTAGAGTTTTGGTTCTAATGCATCTTAATCAAAGTCCACATTCTCAAGTCAATTTCAAAAGCCTGATCAATCATATCATCCTCATAACACAACTTTAATATTAACAACTAAGGTATATTTAAAGGATTCTCAGTCAATGCACCATTATAAGAACTCACAAAGGAACATGCATGGGAAAGGTGATAACCGACACACACGAAAAAAGAAAAAAATCAAAAACAAAACAAACGAAAAATGCAACACTAAACAACCTAAATGTAATGTAAAACAGAAAATACTCCCCTCCCCCAAGCTTAAAACTAACATTGTCCCCAATGTATAATTAAAGAGCAAAAGGAAGAGAAGTACTCACAATGAACTACTCTTGTGAAGGCGGTCGAGGAGGAGGTCAGCCTTTGAGAGAAACTCTCCCCTCATTAGGTAGACGGAGAAGATGGCCAACATCCCCCGGATCAAGATCCCAATCAGAAGGTTGCACTATAGAAGTAGAAATCAAGGCCTCCTTCAACCTCAAATTGGATGGAAGTGTCTTCAACTCCACTTTTGTGCCTCTTGAGTCTCCTCCATGGGGGAGACGTCTTCACTAGATAGAGTCTCAATAACGGTCTCAGGAACCTCATTACCAGATTCCAATTCTAAGAGCACATCAGCAAGTAGCTCTAGATTGTCAGCTTCGGTCACACCCTCAGTCAAGCAATACTCCAACAGATCATCAATCAAAATGGCCATCACTAATCCATGGGTTGCTTAGTCAACCATATCCAAGCAAGAAACATCATCCTCAAAAGCAAGCTGCTTCACAACCTTAGGAAGGTTCAATTCAATTTTCTGTTCCCCAATATTGAAGGAGAGAACACCCTACTTCACATCAATTAGAGCACCCGCTGTAGCTAGGAAGGGCCGTCCCACTATTATTGGAATAGGAGAATAATCGGGAATATCTAGGACAATGAAATCGATCGGGGTGTAGAACTTGCCGATCTAGATTGGAATGTCCTCCAAAATACCAACCGTGCGTGGCAGATCTATCGTCCATAAGTAGAATCATCCTCATCGGTCTAGGCTCTTTGAGATCGAGCTTTTCACATACGGAAAGAGGAATGATGCTCACACTAGCAACCAAATCGCACAAAGCGTTTTACATACTCTTCCCTATCATCATAGGAACACTAAAGCTGCCCGGACATTCAAGCTTAGGGGGTAAATTGTTTTAGATGAGAGCGCTACACTCTTGGTTCAAAGTAATGGTGTGGTAATCATCAAGATTCCTCTTGTTGGATAGGATCTCCTTCAAGAACTTCACATAGGTAGGCATTTGCTTGAGAGCTTCGGTGAAGGAAATGTTGATGTAAAGTTTCTTCAACACCTTCACTAATTTGCCAAATTGGTGATCTAACTGAACTTGGGATCTCCTTTGTGGGAAAGGAAGAGGAGGCTTGTAAGGTGGTGGTGGCACATATTTAGGCTCATCCTTCTCCTCTTTCTCTTGAACCTTATATTGCTCGGGATCATCAATAACAAGACCGTTCTTCTTAAGGACACAACATTGATTTGCCCTTTTGGATTGGCCTTCCACTCCTTAAGGACACATCATTGTTTTTCCCTTTTGGATTGGCCTCACTTTGGTCTGGGAGTTGACCATGTGGCCTAGGAGCATTCTTGGCATATTGAACATGCAAACTATTATGACTGTCCAACTTCTTGTTGATGTTCTGAAGCTCCTTCATAATGAGTTGAAGCGTAGACTCATTAAATGATTGAGAACAATCTTGATGTTGTTGTGGAGGGGGTCTTGGTTGGAAACCAGGGCGTGTCTCAGAGGAACTTGATTTCCTCCCCAAGGCAAGTTAGGGTGATTCCTCCAATCTGGGTCAGAGGTGTTGGAATATTGGTCATTCCTAGGACCCCGATTGAAGTTACTCATGTAGTTCGCCTTTCCTTGGGTTTCACCTTGAGCACCGAAACATTGACATGATGAAATAGTGTGGTCACTCTCTTCACAAAACTGACAAACCACGTTAGAAGTATCTCAAGAGGATAAACCAGCCCCATTCTCTATAGATTTTTGAACCGCCAAATTCAGCCTCTTGATCTCTTGTTGCATAGCATCTATTTGAGCTTGTTGGTGCGTCTCAGCATTCACCTCATACATCCCAGACGCCTTCTTAGGAAGTAACCGAGCATCACCATAATAATGAGAATGTTGAGCGGTTTCCTCGATCAAATCCCATGCTTCCTCGACATCCATTGACATGATTCTATCTCCAGTTGAATCATCAATAATAAGTCTGGTAGAATTGTCAACTGCATACAGAAGACATGTAGCAAAGTCATGCCCGTGATGAGGGCACAACATGAACAACTCCTTGAACCTTTCCCAACCTTCATAAAGAAACTTAACATCGTTCATCTGGAAGGATAGAATCTGATTTCTCATCTTGACAGTCTTCTTAGGAGGAAAATATTTGGTGAGAAATGCATTGGCTTACTCCTCCCAAGTGGTAACAGAGCCAAGAGGTATGGACTTATACCAAGCCTTTGCTCTATCTCGTAGAGAGAATAAGAATGTGCGGAAGAACAGTGCATCTTGACTAACTCCATGAATCTTCACCGTAGCCATAAGCTCAATGAAAGTGGCCAAATGTAGGTGTGGATTCTCAGACAGCAAACCCCCAAACTGATTTTGTTGAACCATGTTGATCAAAAAGGGCTAGATCTCGAAGTTACGAGCATGCACGGGAGGTCGAACCTCACCTGAAACTTGCCCTAGGTGATTATGTGTCACATAGTCACCTAAAGTCATTCGTGGTTGATCCAGGGCGTTAATTGGTTGATCTTGATTGCCATTCCCAGTCATCTCTTGTTCAATAAATCACATTGTTGTCTCCTTCTCAAGTTAAAAGCACGCTCAAGTTCGGGATCAAAGTCGTTGAGATTATTAGCGCTTAGAACTCATCTCATGAGAAGGTAACAAACCTGGAATCAAAGACAAGAGGGAAAGGATCAAATAACAAAAGAGACTTAGTCAAACCAGTTGAAGGATACAACTAATACTAGCTAATGTCCCCGGCAAATGGCGCCCAAAACTTGATAGGGCTAAACCTACACACAAGCGTATGTGATCAATTGTAGTTTTTCAAGTGTTGTTCCCACAAGGAAAAAGTAGTATTTTTTATAACTAAACTGGTAAGCTAAGTCTTAATAAAATAATTTGATGATTATGCTACGAAAATGAGAAAACACAACTTTGGAAAGATATGTGAATGGGAAATATCTAGGATTAAAGATCACCACAACAACTCCTTGTTAGATTACAAGAATGTGTTTATCAAAGAATAGCATGGACTTGTTTGACAGTAAGCAATCAAATATATCTACTAATTCCTTTCAGACAATAGTTGACGTATCTAAACTCCAACTAACAACCACTGTCGTGCAAAGACAAACACAAGAAGAAAATCTACCAATTCATTGTTTTGATCACCCCAATCCTAGAAACATGGATTTAGCTATGCATAATAGGATTAACAATAAAAAAACGTCATAAGAATAGAGAAATTCATAGATCTGTATGGGAATAAGAGAAATACTTAATTCAATATAGAGTAGAACACTCCAATCCTTGAGAATTCTTCAACAATCTCCAAAATGCAAGGTAGGGTTTTCAAAATGACTAAAGAGAGGTAGAGAGAAGGTGGGTGTCAAAACAAGTCCTAAAACAACCTATTTATAACTATCAAAAGGTAATACTAAAGTAACCCCCAAGAAGCCCAAAAGTTCCAAGGAAAAACACCAAACATTCGGAGAAGGCATGCCGAACTCGACGGGCCGATACTCGGCCGAGTACCCATGTATGTGGTGGCGTCCCCTTGCTTACTCGGACTCGGCCGAGTATAATGCCGAGTATCCCTCTGGTGCAACCCATCAAATGTAGCTCGTCACGGCTCGTTCCCTTTCTTTCTTGACCCCTTCTTCGTTAGGTTCCCGCCTTATTAATTCTTTAACTTGAACACCATTCCATGGACGCTCATGATCTGCAAGAAAAACGCCTCCAAAACATCTGAAATCATCAAACACAAGAATAGACACCGACTCTTCAAAAACCTATGAAAATAAAATAAAACAAAACTAGAAAGACGCAAAATGTCTCTACTAAGACGAAATAAACATGACCTAAACTATACTAAAATACATGCTATCACGATCGCGTCTTATGTAGGCGCGATCGCGTTTCCTACAGAGGCATAGGCGCGGTTGCGCCTTCGTGGAATCCGTCCCGGCTCGTTGCCGAGCTGGGCGCGGGCATGCCCTGGACAAATAGCCATTTTTCGCCTCCTTCTTCACTTGTGTTTGCTCCTTAGCTCCCGCGTCTTCTCCCTTGTGCTCGTAATCCTCTTGATTGTACTCTTTTCTCTTACAAAGTCCGGACTACGGCACTATCCTTTGATTGTGCTCTATTACACCCATAGTTGATGTTAATTCCCACTCCTTATGGTGTACAATAAGTCGTCAATCATACCACACACTTGAACTATTGCTCGTCCTCGAGCGGACTGTAGTTGACTCTATATTAATACGGAATATTTCATACTTCTAGGGTAGATTGTTTCTTTTATCACATTAGCACCTCTTTTAGATTGAATCATAGGCGTTTATCGTGGATCATGAAAAGGAGTGTAAAGAATTGGAGTTAAAAGGTAAGGAACAAGGTGTTAAAACTCCTGTAAGAAAAAAAATCAATATTGGAGAATCCTAATGGTGAGGTTGCTATCGAACTTAAACAGACTACAGAGTTTGTTGAACGATAAAACAATGACCACTGTCGCTTCTCTTCTTTGTTCAGATGCTGCAAAAATTGGCAGGACAAACGTGCTACTGTTTCCTTGATGGATAAATCTAGCGATGACTTGAAAGATTGCCTCACAAGTGCACCTGATCGAACCAAACCCTTTGAGCTTATATGTAATGCTAGCGACTAAGCAGCGGGTACGGTCTTGGTCCAAAAAGAGATTACACTACAACGGACGAACATACTACTATTTCCTTAACGAGGATGGGGACAGAAATGGGAATCTTTTGGGGGGATTTCAGAAATGAGGATGGGGACCGACAATCAGTTGCCCAATGCTAATACCCACACTTTTTGTTCCTCTTTCGGCACCCCCGATCCCCATACACTCCGTGATATAAATTGCTAATCTCTTAAACTTCTAATTGAAACCAAATTACTATGTGAGATATTGTAAGAAACGAGCGAAAAGAAAAGAAAGAAAATACAATAATTTGTATGGGCTTTTTGAATCATGGACGTGATGGTGTAAACGAAAGGGATACTAGTGTGAAAACTGAAAGGAAATTCCCTCAAAGAGAAATCAAGAGGGTGGAAATGTTAGTATTAAGTGAATGTGAGGTTTCCACCACCAACCATTTTGAAGAACGTCGATTTCCAATGTCGGACAGAGTTACATTGTGACTATGAGGTTTCCACCACCAACCATTTGAAGAACGCCGATTCCCAATGCCAGTGAGAGTTACATTAACACCATGGCTTCGATGTGTGGCATTGGAAAGATTGGACATGCTTTATTCAAAGTGAATGGACACTTCCCATTTTTCTTTTCCACTACCACGACACACGATGCGATAAATTGCTTCATAGACTTACTTGAATGTTGAGTGTTTTTTGGTGTAAATACAATGGTCATGGCCCTAGCGCGGTTTTTTAGTCCTTACAGGATGCTTGCGACATATTGGTGACAATCCTTGCATCCGTCTCAATGAAACGCGCACATGCTAGGACCAGAAAGTGTCATGACCATTGGATTTCGTCGAATGTCACTAGGACTGGAAGGCGTCGAGACACCAGGGTAGTTCGTGGATAGTCCACGAATTACATCATTATGCAACCCGCTATGGTGGACGGGTTGCCAAAACCATTGTCATTGCCTCCACCACGGGGGACTTTGCATGTTTGCAAAATGAGACATAAAAGCAGGAAATATTAAACTTCTGCAAAGAAACAGATCATGTGCCGCCTTGCACCTAATCATTGTCAACACCTAATCATTGTCAACACCATGCATCACCTTCGAGTCGCTCGCCTCATTGCACACAAGTATAATCAGCATGCGAGCATCCATCAAGTTCCTTTTCATGGCCCCCGTTTGATCCGTCTGCACATGCACCTGGGTTATGATGCGAATTGAACATCAAACAAAACTAGGGATGTTGTGATATGAGCAACTATTTTATGTTTGTTGAGCTAAGGTAAAACCGGTTTACCTTTTATCCCAGATGACCAGTTTAGTGCAGGAAACACTTCTTGTCTAACTGAACATTACAACTCTAGTTGCGCACGCCTCCAACATCCTTTGCATGTGGTTCATACCCTACTGGATCTGAGCTACATCTCTTTGCAGATCATTTATCTCCCACACAAAATAAAATTGCAAAGTTACAAAGAGCTAATGTTCACATTAATCACTTCAAACC
This sequence comes from Phyllobates terribilis, assembly GCF_046119375.1. NCBI lineage: Eukaryota > Metazoa > Chordata > Amphibia > Anura > Dendrobatidae > Phyllobates > Phyllobates terribilis. The sequence goes on from NW_027368070.1 coordinate 22,112, forward strand.
AAGAACTTCTTTAACAACATAATATAGAAACAGATATGCACTAAACAAACAAAAAGCTTACCCTCTCAAAAATGAAACCATACAGAGCTTGCCTATTGAAGAAACGTCGTAAACTAGGGCCATCAAGCCCTTTCAAGTTGATCTGCAAGCAAACACAATTCAATGAACAAACTAAATGCAGTAAACACCAATGATAAAATTAACTATACATACATGAAGAAGATTATATTCCTGTTAGCATATCAATCGTATGTATCAATGACATAGCAAGCTTTCTTTACATACACATTTTTTGTTGTTGAAGTAGTGATCGCAATCAACATTCAGAAGATATGCACCATTTGCCAGGACAGCTGAAACACGGATCTGAAATGAATACGCACGTAATTCCATGATAGAGACCAGGTCAGTTTACGATACTTTCAACACAGTAATAGAGCATTATGTCATTAGCATCTCATGGCAGAGCCTACTCTAGTCCAAGGAAAAGACAAGTAGGAAAATTAAGGCTAAGAAAGTATGGACCAAAGCATTCATGGCTCCAGCTTTCTTATGATGTTTGAAACCAGGTCAATTCTCAAGAGAAACATAATCCAACCGAGGTAATTCATTACCATCTGTGTCAAGACCCCCACTGTGTCTTAAGAAGACATACATTCCATAAATAAAGAACAGTTAGTTAGTTAATATAAAACATATGTAGGTGAGAAATGAAAAGAAAGGAAGGGGATATATGAGAAAGAATGTAAATTACTTCAATCATTCATTCTAGGATGGTCCCTTTGATTATTTCCAGGCCAAGGATTGTCCAACTGGCATCTTTTGAGCTTTTGCAACCATGGCAATGATTCTAATCTTAAACTCTTCATACTCCCTCTGCATAGCAGTTAAAATAAACTCATGAGAATACATTAACTTAAGGTCCTATCATAAAGCAACATGGTGTCTAACAGTTGTTCGGGCGCATGCATGGCTAATCAGATATTTGTAAAAATAAAGTCATGAGAATAAGTCGTCATCCCTGAAACAGTAGCATTTATCATTAAGACTGTCAAAGGCCTTCTACTGATCATGACTTACAAAAAGAAAATCACGTCAAAGAGAAGCCAGTAAACTACATCATAAACAATTGTGAAAACATGATTTTACTCCATGGAAGCAACGTCGTAAACTTGACCCATCAAGCCCTTTCAAGTTGATCGGCAAGCAAACACAATTTCATTTTATTTTTATCAATGAAAAGTGTTGGAAATAACACGTTACCAAAGTAGAAAACACGTGTTTTGATCAGCTATTGTTCTCTGTCACTAAGGTTCATTAAGCCTTAGTTGCGCTTAACAAGGATTCAATTGCGCTTTGAATGCTTGGCTTGCGCTTAACCTATGTTAGTTGCGCTTAACAAGGATTCAATTGCGCTTTGAATGCTTGGCTTGCGCTTAACCTATGATGAACTATTAGTAATGAATTTACTAAAGTCCTTGAGTGCGGAAGAGGTTAGACAGACAATAAAGGGCGCTTTAAGTTGTTAAAGCGCATTTATATTTGCACACACAAGAATTTCCAAACGGTGAGAACCCTAAGTCACTACCTGACTCGGGATAAAACTCACCACTACACTTGTATTGATTAGAAGTGATTACAATCTCTCGCTTCAACACGAGAAGCTCACTCGTAAGCACTCTCTCTACAATACTCTCAGTTCAGCTCTGGAGAACAAAGGCACTCTCAACACTCTCTGATTACAAACGAAATATCTCTTAAGCTCTCTCTAGCTTCCTATATTCTCTACGTTTGAAACCCTTGAAATGAATGAAATAGTACTCTATTTATACACAAGTCCTAAGCTAACCCTATAGCTTAACCGTGTAACAAACTGAGACTATATAAAATGCCACCTCATCAATCCGTGTGCCTTGATCACTTCACCAGAATTAATCAACGGCTTGGAGTGATTTGGTTTTGTTCTCCATGTGTTGATCCACGCCACATAAGCAATCCGTGTGCTTTAAGCTCTAACAAACTCTTGCCACGCTGGCGATCCCTGGAGTAGCGTCCCAAAGAGTGTGAAGTTCTTCTCGCACCTTCCTGTGCACGCAACTTGCACTCTCCCGCTTTACCAGCCTTCGAAGCGTCTAGATTTGTTCTCCTGTGCTCTGGCACACCCTAAGCTTCAGTGGAACCTCGTGATCAACTTTCTTCAACTTCATTCAAGCGCATCCTTATGCCCTCGAATCTCGATCACTCTTACTTCTTGGTCTTGAATGGATTTATTAAACACCGTTTGCGAAACTTACTTTCTCCGCCTGGTGTTAAGCGCGACTGTGACCAGTCAAGCACATCTCTAAGTGACTTAAGCGCATCCTTACAAATATGGCAATGACCTGGAAGGCTTAAAAACACTAAGAGATTAAACATATTAGTTTGTTATCATCAAAACAAAGAGAAATAGATTAAGCTTTAACAAGATGATTAAAGCTCAACTAACAATTTCCCCCTTTTTGATGATGACAAACTGTAAACGAGTAAGCTCATGAATACTTTCTTAAGTGACCAAAATGAAGACAATCATATCAATTTAATCAAGTATTCAGATTCGGAATTGGATCAAAGTAACTTACCAAGGTACTTAACCATACCAGTTTTCAATTCCCCCTGAATTCAAGCACGATCTCATACTTCCCCCTTAATCAAAGAGGAATTTACCTGTGTTTTTCCCCCTTTTGACATCATCGAAAAATTCAAAGCAAAGTCATACGGTAAGAAAGATAGTAAAGTGCGCTTGCTAGCTAAGACATCAAACAAAACTTAAGAGAGAAGAGTGAGCAACTTAAGTAAGGAAAAATCAGGTTAGTAAGGCTCTCAGAGATATAAAAATCAAAAGCATACTTATGTATCATTTGAGTACAAACTGCCACAAGAGGAGCTGGAAACCTAACGAGCAAATTCACAAATCACATAAACAGAGCAGAGTGAAAAGAGAGAATCAGCAAATGCGCTTTAAAAGCGCAACCATCACAACATCTCAAGGATTACCACCTCGTTCTTCATTAAACCTCTCTTGGACTGGCTTCAGCATTGAAGACATAATCTCCACTATTTCACCAAGACGTTTTTTGACCCTCTCCTTATGCGCTTCCATTGAAGCTACTGGTTAGAGATGACGGCAACCATGATACAACAGTCAGCAATGGTCACCTTATCACGATCATAATCTCGTTGCGTGATGTTGGTGATGATGAAGTGGTGAAGTAAGCGCTTGGAAGAACGTAGCAGATCGACAGTCAGCGCACCTATAGCCGTTACATTACTCGAGCGGCACGCTTTAATTACTTAAAAAGGTATTTCTTCATCGTTAAGCAAACCCAACTAGGAATGGAATTCCACCCTGATGCGCTGCAAAATGCGATGCACTGTAACACTTATATGTGCTGAACACTGAAGCGCATGCCGAATCTCCACTAAATGCTAAAACCGAAGAAGCATAACACTGATTGAGATGAGTAGACGTGAGAGTGTGATGTCCAGTTCAATTTTCAAACTACAATGTAAGGAAATTCATGAATAGGAAGATGCACATTTCATATAGGGGACATTAGAGCATTCAATCACTCAAGTTGATATGGACGTATGTGCATATACATGTAGTATGGCAATTTAGGCTTTATGTCACCAAATGAATACTTCTCTAATGTAGAGCTCAATAAAGGACGAGAGAAGCGTTACATCTAGTCAGGCTAGGGACACCTATGCAATGGATCATTTCTTAGGCATGTAATATGGGTAGAAGACGATCACCATTGTCATGTTTTGGCAAATAAGAGCATGCATGGATTAGGATTATATCAAATCGAGCCAAACAAGTCAGACAAGTTCAATACTAATTCATTTCAATGATCAATCAAAAGCATGAAGACTCAAAGCTATCAAGCGCAAGCGACCATAGTTCGTACGTTGATACTAAGCTCGCTAGTTCTAGTCAAATAGAGGAATACTTACAGTGCCATTGCCTCGAAGCTTAATGGAGTCGAATAAGGCCAAGCTGAACCCTGAGGTTTAAGAATACCTGACGATTAAGCGCCTTAGTGAAGATATCTGCCAATTGCCCTTCTGAAGATACATGAATAAGCTTGATGCCCTTGCGCTTCAGATAATCACGTGGAAAGTGTACATCGAGATATTAAGTCCTTGAATGATGTACTAGATGTGTCTCGTGATCTTTTCTTGCCTTTTGCCCTGAAGAAGTCTTGTGCTTCTTCCTTATGTTGAAATGAGAGTAGCCGTAGTGGATCGCTCGTTACAAACAATCGCTAAACATGAATCTTCTACTCTTCATTTCATTCTGCACAGAAAAAGATCAATTTCTATGTTCCCTACGAAGCGCAAGCTTCGTGGGAACATTGTCCATAGCTATTGACTCACTTGTTTTATGAACAGGCTCATAATAGCTAGGGTCATTGAGATCAAGCACAATATGAGGTCGCTCTTTATGAAGCGCACCTCTGTGCTTTGAAGCGCAACCGTTGTCAACATGTGAACGTTGATAACGTTGACGCTTGCCCTTGGATTTAGCCATTGGCTTATAGGGCTGAGTTGGGGTATGCGCTTGTCTCTTATGCAAATGATGCGCTTTTGCCCCATGAAACCACTGTTTGGTTTCTAAAGGTTGATCCTCAAGTACCTTTATTCTGCCCTTCAAATGAGAGTTTTCACTCTTGTAGGCAGTTAGGTCTTGTTCAAGTGATTTGATTTTAGAAGAGAAATCACTTGATAGAGGAGAGCTGGATTTAGAGGAAGATTCCTGGGGGTCATAACCCAATCCAGGTCTAGCTTTCACAAAGCCTGTTGGAGGAGCAGACTTTGCTTCTACTAGCTTAGTAAGAATGTCAAGCTTTGATATGATCTGATCGAGGTTTACATCCTTGGTTGAGTTAGATTTTCTTTCCAACTCGTTTTCATGACAACGCTCACAGGATTTTGTCAAGAGAGTGGGGTTGTCATGTAAGCGCTTGGAAAGCTCAACTACTTCTTCCTTAGAACTATTAAGTTCATCCAAAAGTCCCCTAGCTTCATCAGCTAGTGACTTATGATCAACCATTAACTCTTTTAAAAGATTGAGAAGGTTGCGCTTGGGTAAGATTTCATAGTTAAGATCCGTTACCTCAACGTCAGAGCTAGAGTCTGAGTCTGATCTACTACCAGCCATCAAGCAGACATCAGCTTGCGCTCCATCATCCGAATCTCCATCAGATTCACCCCAGAGTGAAACAAAAGCTTGTTTAGGAGGGGGCTGTTTTTCGGTGGAGCTTGCGCTTGGATTCACCTTTAGATGAGGACAAGCTTTAGCAAGGTGTCCCTTATCGTTGCAGTTGAAACAGGTGAACTCCTTGAGGTCGCGCTGCTTGGAGGTAGGATCGCGCTGATTGAAACCACCCTGTTTCTTGAAGAATTTCTTCACAACCTTAGTCATCATAGCGACGTCCTTATCATCGTCGTCTTCTCCTTCTTCATCATTTTCAAGCCTTTTGAGTACACGTGAAAGCTTGAGCGCTATCCCTCTTGTTTCTTGGTTTGAGTGCTTCTCCTCGTTGTTCTTGATTTCCTGCACTTTAAATTTACCTGCAAGAACAGAGATAGGCAATTCTCGGGTTTCCTTGGACTGAAGAAGAATTTGCTTGAGGGTTGTATACTTTGAGTTCACTCCATGAATGAACGCCATAGAATACTCCCAAGCTTTCTTCTCCATTCCAGCAGAAAGCATCTTGTCATACAGGATTTGACACCGAGAATGATAATCAGAGACGAGCTCATTTTCCCCCATTCGAATGGAGCAAAATTCGCGATTAAGCTCAAAGATACGGTTGTCCTTCATATCATCACTGCCTGAGTGCATGTTTATAATAGCTTTCCACATAGCTTGAGCAGTGGGAAGGGACATTACCTTGTCTATATCTTTTCTTGAAAGGGCATTAAGAATGAGCTGTCGCGCTTTAGCATTCTTCTCCATAAGTTGGTACTCTTTTGCTTCCCATTTTGAGTCATCCGTCTCGGAAATCTTCTCATCACCCTTTTCAATAATCTTCCAGCACTGATAGTCGGTCTGCTGGATGTAATTCTTCGTCATAGTGAGCCACCACTCAAGTTCGCCTTCAACAAGGACATGGGGCTTGGCGAGAGAAATACCGAGGTTGAAGCTGGCCATTGTTCTAGACTTGAGAATCCTTTTGAACCTGTAAAAGGATTAGTGCAAATAGCTAACCTGGCTCTGATACCAATTGTTGGAAATAACACGTTACCAAAGTAGAAAACACGTGTTTTGATCAGCTATTGTTCTTTGTCACTAAGGTTCATTAAGCCTTAGTTGCGCTTAACAAGGATTCAATTGCGCTTTGAATGCTTGGCTTGCGCTTAACCTATGTTAGTTGCACTTAACAAGGATTCAATTGCGCTTTGAATGCTTGGCTTGCGCTTAACCTATGATGAACTATTAGTAATGAATTTACTAAAGTCCTTGAGTGCGGAAGAGGTTAGACAGACAATAAAGGGCGCTTTAAGTTGTTAAAGCGCATCTATATTTGCACACACAAGAATTTCCAAACGGTGACAACCCTAAGTCACTACCTGACTCGGGATAAAACTCACCACTACACTTGTATTGATTAAGAAGTGATTACAATCTCTCGCTTCAACACGAGAAGCTCACTCGTAAGCACTCTCTCTACAATACTCTCAGTTCAGCTCTGGAGAACAAAGGCACTCTCAACACTCTCTGATTACAAACGAAATATCTCTTAAGCTCTCTCTAGCTTCCTATATTCTCTACGTTTGCAACCCTTGAAATGAATGAAATAGTACTCTATTTATACACAAGTCCTAAGCTAACCCTATAGCTTAACCGTGTAACAAACTGAGACTATATAAAATGCCACCTCATCAATCCGTGTGCCTTGATCACTTCACCAGAATTAATCAACGGCTTGGAGTGATTTGGTTTTGTTCTCCATGTGTTGATCCACGCCACATAAGCAATCCGTGTGCTTTAAGCTCTAACAAACTCTTGCCACGCTGGCGATCCCTGGAGTAGCGTCCCAAAGAGTGTGAAATTCTTCTCGCACCTTCCTGTGCACGCAACTTGCACTCTCCCGCTTTACCAGCCTTCGAAGCGTCTAGATTTGTTCTCCTGTGCTCTGGCACACCCTAAGCTTCAATGGAACCTCGTGATCAACTTTCTTCAACTTCATTCAAGCGCATCCTTATGCCCTCGAAGCTCGATCACTCTTACTTCTTGGTCTTGAATGGATTTATTAAACACCGTTTGCGAAACTTACTTTCTCCGCCTGGTGTTAAGCGCGACTGTGACCAGTCAAGCGCATCTCTAAGTGACTTAAGCGCATCCTTACAAATATGGCAATGACCTGGAAGGCTTAAAAACACTAAGAGATTACACATATTAGTTTGTTATCATCAAAACAAAGAGAAATAGATTAAGCTTTAACAAGATGATTAAAGCTCAACTAACAAAAAGACTAAATGCAGTAAACACCAATGATAAAATTAACTATACATACATGAAGACTATATTCCTGTTAGCATATCAATCGTATGTATCAATGGCATAGCAAACTTTCTTCACATACACATTTGTTGTTGTTGAAGTAGTGATAGCAATGAACATTAAGAAGATATGCACCATTTGCCAGGACAGCTGAAACACGGATCTGAAATGAATACACACGTAATTCCATGATAGAGACCAGGTCATTCTACGATACTTTCAACACAGTAAACTGGGCCCATCAAGTAGGAAAACACAAGTAGGAAAATTAAGGCTAAGAAAGTATGGACCAAAGCATTCATGGCTCCAGCTTTCTTATGATGTTTGAAACCAAGTCTATTCTCAAGAGAAACATAATCCGACCGAGGTAATTCATTACCATCTGTGTCAAAAACCCCACTGTGTCTTAAGAAGACCTACTTTCCATAAAGAAAGAATAGTTAGTTAGTTAATATATGACAAACTTAGGTGAGAAATGAGAAGAAAGGAAGGGGATATATGAGAAAGAATGTAAATTACTTCAATCATTCATTCCAGGATGGTCCCTTTGATTATTTCCAGGCCAAGCATTGTCCAACTAGCATCTTTTGAGCTTTTGGAACCAGGGCATTGATTCTAATCTTAAACTCTTCATACTCCCTCTGCATAGCAGTTAAAATAAACTCATGAGAGTACGTTAACTTAAGGTCCTATCATAAAGCAACATGGTGTCTAGCAGTTGTTCGGGCGCATGCATGGCTAATCAGATATATGTAAAAATAAAGTCATGAGAATAAGTCATCAGCCCTGAAACAGTAGCATTTATCATTAAGACTGCCAAAGGCCTTTTACAGATCATGACTTACAAAAAGAAAATCACGTCAAAGAGAAGCTAGTAAACTACATCAAAAACAATTGTGAAAACATAATTTTACTCCATGGAAGCAACTCCGGAAGTATGCACTAGAATTTATCAACAAAAAAGCACAACTCACCATGTAGTATCTTTTGTATCTTATTGCTACTCTTGGAGTGGTATAAAGTTAACGGACACTGAACATTTGAATAGTATGGTTGAAGTAATCAAATATGTTCATATTAATCAGGGGGGCTACTGATTTCTCAAAAGCACTAGTCATTACCAAAGTTTTTAATCCAAATTGCTAATTTTAGAAAAGAAAATAGCTTCTCACAAGCACTAATAGAAACTTAAGTCACCAGGAGATCAATCACGAACTGCAGTTTAATCATTAATGAAATTTTGATATAGATGCTTACATATGATATTGTTCACCCTCCATATCACCTCCCTTTCCTTCAGATTCTTATCCTGCTTCAGTTTCCAACTCTCAACCCTTTCTTCCCATTCAACATTCGCCAATCAATGAGTTTAGGTCCTTTGATGGGTCAACAATTTTGACAGTAACTGCAACATCGTATAAGATGGCATGAAAAACACGATCATAAGAAACACAAATCCGATATTAAAGAAAAAACAAGCACGGTCAGGTAAGAGTTTACTTGGCAAGCTAGGGTCAACAGAAGGTAGTGAGTCAATAGTGGACACGCTTTTCAGAATGCAGAGGGCCCAACGTACTTCTAACAGATCGGTTGTCTATTGTTGCATTTGGAATTTCACCGGATATCTGACAAGATAATGAGGCATCCATCAATCCAAAATTAAAATCAACTCATGAAGAAAAAAGTTATAATCAGGGGTACAAAGTTTCTAGAAACCAAGAAAAAAAGGATAATAGAATGACATATAATACAACACACTTCTTAGGAAACTTTTTTTGCATTGGCTACTAAGTGATTGATCATGAAGTAGAGTTACATTCTAACAAAACCAATATGAGAGAAAAGAAATATTGTTATAGCACATCATCATCCAATTTCTTTAGGGAATTCAGTACCTCGGTTTCCTTGTAAAATTCCTCAACATAATCAACCACAGCTAACTCATTGTCAACATCAGCAACATTCATATCCACAACTGGGTCCTTTGGCTCGGTATAAGCCAACAGTCCATATGCAACCTGCAAACCAACAGACACAATATGAATCAAGAATAGTTAATATGCCTAAAGAAAGAGAAAAAATGTACTCAATGGGGATTGTTACCCTGTTACGAGCAGTGAGGATATACATTGTAGTGGGCACTTTCTTCCTCCTTGCAGAACCCAAGCAACCGGCATTAGACTTCTTCTGGTTCACTCTCTTCTCTATAGTGTCTGGACTAATCACAATCACTCCAGGTGGAGCTTTGGCTTCCTAGGAACTTTCTGTTTTGCCAGTGGCGGATTGGTGACTAGTTGAGCACCTTTGACAACATTCTCAGATTTCTGTAACAAAAAATAGATACTCTGAAGCCAGTGATGAAGGATTAGAAAACACCAAACTATTTCAGAATCATGATATTTCTCCCAGATTGATTAACTACTTGATATCATTGAGAGCTTCGGCTTGTGGCTTGGCCAGGGCACCAAAGTTCCTATGGCAGTTAAAAGGGAGATGAATCAGGATAATTTTAATTTCCAAACTCAAAGCATTAGTAATTATGAAAACCCATCAGAAATTAGCATCAGAGAATACTAAAAACAATAGTGTTAAAACCACAATTAACAACTACCATGAGCGTTGCAGTAATGTTCTAAAAAAACAGACTTTTAAGGCATGATGGATGAAACGCCATCCCGAAGAGTAAATAACTAATTGGAGTTTAACATAGCAATGTTAAATTCTCGTTGTTCCCTACAAAAGTATATAACTAATTTGAGTTTAACATGGCAATGTTAAATCTTTGTTTTTCCTTAAAAACATCCAAAGTCGTGATTTAAATACAGAGACTTCCATAGATGCCCACATTTGTTCAACATCACATGTAGTGTTATTTAAATCAGGCCCAAACTTTTATACCCTGATGAGATCATACCATGTAATGATACAGATGTCAGTGTTCAAAGTGCCAGCTCAGCCTGCAATGCAGCAAGCTCGTCTTTATACCCTTATGAGATCATACCATGTAATGATATAGATGTCAGTGTTCAAAGTGCTAGCTCATCCTGCAATGCAGCAAGCTCGTCTTCTTCATCTTTGTTGTTATGAGGTTGCCTTGTAAGCTGGAAAGGGGCCATATGGTAGCTGGTTGCAGAAGGTGTTCTTCTAAGTCAACACCTTCCAACTCCCCCGTTCTGCTTTACATACATCCTAAGAAAATGCAATAGCAGCCAAAATAAGTCATTTAGACTTTAGAGAAACCAGAAAGGAGCATTTATTTACAAGTAAACGACAAGGTTGTTCAAATAAACAGCCATTAACTACACTAAATAAATTTAAATCACCGAGTGGAGGACAATACCATTTCAATTGAAGTTATATCAAGACCTTTGACAGAATAAATATTAAGATCAAGCTCTTGCAAAAATCGCATGCTACAAAGGTACCCCATGATTCACCAGTGAATACTAGAAATACACGCTGCATCAAAATTATAAAATTAGCAAATGGTAATAAGCAAGAAACAACTAAAATACTACAGCTAAATGGTGAAATTGCTGAAGATGACGGTCCATTTTTATGAAAGAGAGAATTAAACTTACAAATGTATAAGCATGAGACAGAAGCTGACACCTAAACGATGGCCTTGCAAGGGTTACGTTGGAGATACCAAATAGAAGTTGCGACACAAATTTGCATTGTACAAGGAGTTGTTCTGTTGACGAGTTTACATAACATATTTATTCATCTAGGTTTTGCAGTCATTTCAGCACAATGTCTACAAGCATGATAAAATACAAGACATTCAAATAGATCTTTGCAGCCTTCAGCACCATATTTTTGGTCGAGCAGATCAGCAATGATATCATGATATCAAATAGATCTTAACTACAATGAATTGCAACTAGATTCACCAGAGCCAATGGTCTGTTAAAACCTAAACATTTTATCAAGATGGACAAGGCGCATTCTCTCATTTTCTTTTTGTTATCGCCAATTCATTTCAGAACACCGGAGAGAATACCCTGTTAAATACCAGCCACAAGATGAGTTAATAAGAAAACAAAATTCTAGCCAGGAAAAAAACTAGAAGGTAAATCACAAAGATGAGGTAAGAAGAATATAAATACAAGCCACAGAGTTCCACAGCTGGACAAATGGCAGATGCAACTAAACCAACAGTTACCAAGGTTTCTGAGACTAATTTCTTGTTACTGTCATACAGACGTCCTCGAAGAGCACCAAATAACTCTCCTATAAGTTAGAAGGTAGTTAAAAGGTACCTTTAGTGTGCTAAATATTTTAACATAAATTCATGTCAAACAGAAACATGCAGCTAGAACACACCTGTTCCATTGGGTTGGATACCTTTAATTTCATCAATAGCAGAAACCATCCACAAAATTCCCTCACTGAGAACTTTGGGATTCTTGTGCTCTTTCATAATTTTGCAAAGCTACAAAAAGCCAATGTTCACAATAACCACTTCCATATACAATAGCTAGTTCAGAGCAAGGTAACCAAGAACTTTAACAACATAACACAGAAACAGAGATGCATTGTACAAACCGAAAGCTTACCCTCTCAAAAATGAATCTCGGGCCAACAATTCTCTTTGTTGTCCTCTAATTGTCTCCATACTTCTTACTCACACCTTTTTTTTTCTTTTTTGACCGAAGATAGACTTAACAATGAAATCCGGCGCCAAATATTCCTCTGTCAGTAACGGATCATACCCATACAGATCTTCCCTACTAAAGCAACATCATGTTCCCACATAAACTAGGCCCTTCATGCCATCAAGCCCTTTCAAGTTGAACTGCGCAGAAACAATTTTATTTTATTTTTTTATCAATGAACAGACTAAATCTAATAAACGCTAATGACAAAATTAACTATACCTACATCGAAGAAGACTATATTCATGTTAGCATATTGATCGAGTGTATCAATTTCATAGCAAACTTTCTCATATTTGTTGTTGTTGAAGTAGTGATCACAATCAACATTCAGATGATCTGCACCATTTGTCAGGACAACTAAAACACTGATCTAAAATGAATACACACAGTAATTCCATGTTAGAGATCAGGTCATTGTAGACGATACTTTCAACACAGTAATAGAGCATTATTTCATCAACATATCATGGCAGAGCCAACTCTAGTCTAGGAAAAAGACAAGTATGATAATTCAGGCTAAGAAAGTTACGGACCAAAGCATTCATGGCTCCAGCTTTCTTATGATGTTGGAAACAAGGTCTCTTCTCACGAGAAACATAAACAACCAAGGTAATTCATTACCATCTGTGTCAAGACCCCCACAGTGTCCTAAGAAGACCTACATTACAAAAAGAAAAAATAGTTAGTAAGTTTATATAAGACATACATACATGTAAGAAATGAGAAGAAAGGAAGGGGATATATGAGAAAGAATGTAAAATTACTTCAATCATTCTTTCCAGGATGATCCCTTTGATTTTTTTCAGGCCAAGCATTGTCCAACTGGCATGTGTTGTGCATTTGCAACCAGGGCATTGATTCTAATATTAAACTCTTATACTCCCTCTGGATATCAGTTAAAATAAAGTAATGAGAATACGTTAACTTAAGGTCCTATCATAAAGCGACATGGTGCCTAGTAGTTGTTTAGGCGCATGCATGGCTAATCAAATCATTGTTTTGAAAGGGTTTTTTTATAGAGGGTTTCTGGAGCTATGAAGTAGCAGGAAAAGTGGAATTTATTGTGCTAAAGTGTCCAAAAAGCTGTGTTGTAGGTGAACATTCTCTTCCAAGGCAAACTACATAAGGGTGGAAAAGTGAAAAAAAAGCTCATCAGGAAACATATATAATGTTTATTTTGTAACAAGTTTCCTCAAATAAATTTATTTAATTCCATAGAAAGCACATTGAAGTTGAAACTAAGAAACTACCGGAAAATCGTGAAAAGCTCACATATCAATAGAATATATAAAAGGATGCATGGAATTGATTTTCTTACCTTCATTGCCCCGCGCTCTTTAACCAAAGAAGGTTGTATTTTGCCATTGATATAATAATTCTGGGGCCCTAGGCTCAATATTAAACGTCTCCAAAAGTCAACATCATCATTAGAAACGTAGCAGGAGACCTTGTCAACCGGATAGTCCATAGGCAACATGGGGACTAACTTTGAAGGCTCTCCATCACAATGAAACCTGAGGATAAATTTCTCACATTATTAATATACAAAACAAAACTCAAATGAGTATGAAGGGTAGTAAACAAAACAATAGGATACCCTTTGGAAATTGATCCAACAACCATGACAAATAATTGATACCAGCAAAAAAGGATATGCATCATTCTTAGGATGGGTAATACGGCATTCCAAGAAGAGGTCCAGAATAATGAGATGAATAATGGGTAAGGTGTCACATGAGAGGATGGAATGGGTACGATGGGACTCGGATGATCAGCCCTGAAACAGTAGTATTTATCATTAAGACCATCAAAAGCCTTCTACTAATCATGACTTACAAAAAGGTAATCACATCAAAGAGAAGCCAGTAAACGACATTAAAAACAATTGTGACAACATAATTTTATTATGTGGAAGAAACTTCGGAAGTATGCATTGGAATTTGGCAACAGAAAACCACAACTCACCATACAATATCTTTTTTACCTTATTATCACTCTTGGAGTGTTATAAAGTTAACAAAAACTAAATATCCGAATACCAATGAGGGGAAACTATTAATATCTCAAAAACACTAGTCATTGACCAAAGTTCTCAATCCAAATTGCTAATTTTGGAACAGAAAATAGCTTCTCATAAGCACTAGTAGAAACTCAAGTCACCGGGAGATCAATCACGAACTACAATTTAATCATTGCTTAGAAGCGTATAAAAGAAACATCGTAAGGAAATTATGATGCAGATGCTTAAATCTGAAACTCTTCACCATTAGAACCACAGCCCTAATATTAAACAGAAATGATGATACAAGGACTGATAGAGTATGTATATTTTAACATATCCTGACTATCTCACAACTAATGTCAAACTTAAAATAGAAGCTTACATTATGTGTTCAGGTTCTTTGAATCTTGCTTCTTAAAATAAAAGTTGCGATGATCAAGTGACTTGTAATGGTTCTTGGCATAAACTTCATCCCACACCTTGTTCAAATCTGAACGGCTCTTGGTCCATTCTTGTTGCTTTTGTTAAAGACGATTTAAGAGGACAAGCAGTGTTGAAGCTGGATTTTACGCATTAAATCCATGACATCTAAACAATGGTCACCGTATAGACGCTCAATGCACCTCATATTAAGAGCTATATAAAAAAGTGAAGCACAATTTAATACCAAGTAAATCAAATAACCAATGTAGCAAACTTCAGAAGCAAAAGTAGAAGGAAGAAGTCTGACCAGAAAATTGAACCTCGATAGAAATTGGAGAGTCCGTGTTGTTTTTATTATTTCTAATGTTGTTCAGTAAATCTTCCGATCATTTTTCAGATGACTTTACAGACTCAAATAGCATATCCAGCTCAAATCTGAATCACTGAACAACAGTCTCATCATGCTAGACATAAGGGAATGTTTGGTAAATCAGTATATGGATATTAATTTGATAACTTGATATACCCATTATCAATCTAATACCTGTCATCTTCACATTTATAAAGGCTATCTTTGTACTGGTTTATGCACATGTCTTTTAATAAATAGTCCTCATTACAAGAAGTAACAGAAACCCAACGATCATTCAGACCCTGAACACCAAGTTCTGATCTATGGCTTGTTGTTGTATGTATAGGATACTGCATGGGCCATAAAATTTATGAGTGTCGGAGTAAACAAAACTGTGAAATCTCATACATCGTCAGTTAAGAGATGATAGCTTGCAATCAAAAAGATCAAGATCTTGAAATGATCTCCAGTACTTCTCCTTCATTTCTTTAGCTACCTCTGTTTCATGCTTTACCTCTTCATCCTTTTCATCAATCTTGATAGATCTGGGCAAGTGTCAATTATTCCACAGAGATTCTGAAATTAAAATAGGTAATGTCAATTCCCATTATGATATATGAGTCTGAAAGTGACCCACAAAATAGATAAAGCATGAACTATTTATTAAAAGCTAACAATTTTATCAAGATGGATTGCATCCACCCATAAAAACTAAAGTTGAAAAGGTGCATTCTCTAATTTGCTTTTTGTTGTCGCCAAGACATTTCAGAACATTGGAGAGAATACCCTGTTAAATACCAGCCACAAGATGAGTTAATAAGAAAACAAAATTCTAGCCAGGAAAAAAAATAGAAGGTAAATCACAAAGATGAGGTAAGAAGAATATAAATACCAGCCAGAGTTCCACAACAGGACATATGGCAGATGCAACTAAACCAACAGTTACAAAGGTTTCTGAGACTAATTTCTTGTTACTGTCATACAGACGTCCTCGAAGAGCACCAAATAACTCTCATATAGGTTAGAAAGGTAGTTAAAAAGGTTTAGTGGGCTAAACATATTAACATAAACTCATGTCAAACAGAAACATGTAGCTAGAACACACATTTTCCAGTGGGTTGGATACCTTTAAATTCATCAATAGCAGAAACCATCCACAAAATGCCCTCACTGAGAACCTTGGGATTCTTGTTCTCTTTCATAATTTTGCAAAGCTACAAAATCCAATGTTCACAATAATCACTTCCATAAACAATAGCTAGTTCAGAACAAGGTAACCAAGAACTTTAACAACATAACACAGAAACAGAGATGCACTGTACAAACAGAAAGCTTACCCTCTCAAAAATGAAACCTGGACCAACAGTTCTCTTTGTTGTCCTATTATTTTCTCCATACTTCTTATTCCAACCCTTTTTTCTTTTTTGACCGAAGATAGATTTAACAATGAAATTCAGCACCAGATGTTCCTCTGTCAGTAATGGATCATACCCGTACAGAGATTGCCTACTGAAGCAACATCATGTCCCCAAATAAACTGGGCCCTGGATGCCATCAAGCCCTTTCAAGTTGATCTGCACAGAAACAATTCTATTTTATTTTTTATCAATGAACAGACTAAATCTAATAAACACTAATCACAAATTTAACAATACATACATCGAAGAAGACTATACTCTTGTTAGCATATTGATCGAGTGTATCAACGCCATAGCAAACTTTCTTTACATACATATTTGTTGTTGTTGAAGTAGTGATCACAATCAACATTCAAAAGATCTGCACCGTTTCTCAGGACAGCTAAAACACTGATCTGAAATGAAAACACACGGTAATTCTGTGTTAGAGACCAGGTCATTGTAGACGGTACTTTGAACACAGTAATAGAGCATTATTTCATTAACATATCATGGCAGAGCCAACTCTAGTCTAGGAAAAAAACAAGTATGATAATCAAGGCTAAGAAAGTTACGGACCAAAGCATTCTTGGCTCCAGCTTTCTTATGATGTTGGAAACCAGGTCTCTTCTCAAGAGAAACATAAACAACCGAGGTAATTCATTACCATCTGTGTCAAGACACCCACAGTGTCCTAATAAGACCTACATTACAAAAAGAAAAAACAGTTAGTAAGTTTATATAAGACATACATACATGTGAGAAATGAGAAGAAAGGAAGGGGATATATGAAAAAGAATGTAAAATTACTTCAATCATTCTTTCCAGGATGATCCCTTTGATTATTTCTAGGCCAAGCATTGTCCAACCGGCATCTTTTGTTCTTTTGCAACCAAGGCATTGATTCTAATCATAAACTCTTCATACTCCCTCTGGATATCAGTTAGAATAAAGTAATGAGAATACGTTAACTTAAGGTCCTATCATAAAGCGACATGGTGTCTAGCAATTGGTTAGGCGTATGCATGGCTAATCAGATCTTTGTTTTCAAAGGGTTGTTTATAGAGGGTTTCTGGAGCTATGAAGTAGCAGGAAAGGTGGAATTTATTGTGCTAAAGTGTCCAAAAAAGTTGTGATGTAGGTGAACATTCTCTTCCAAGGCAAACTACATAAGGATGGAAAAGTCAAAAAAAGCTCATCAGGAAACATATATAATGTTTATTTTGTAACAAATTTCCTCAAATAAATTTATTTGATTCCATAGAAAGCACATTGAAGTTGAAACTAAGAAACTACACGAAAATCGTGAAAAGATCACATATCTATAGAATATATAAAAGGATGCATGGAATTGATTTTCTTACCTTCATTGCCCGACGCTCTTTAACAAAAGAAGGTTGTATGTTTCCATTGAGATAATATTTCCGGGGCCCTAGGCTCAATATTAAACGTCTTCAAAAGTCAACATCATCATCAGAAACGTAGCAGGAGACCTTGTCAACAGGATAGTCCACAACCAACATGGGGACTAACTTTGAAGGCTCTCCTTCGCGATGAAACCTGAGGATAAATTTCTCACATTATTAATATACAAAACAAAACTCAAATGAGTATGAAGGGTAGTAAACAAAACAATAGGATACCATTTTGGAAATTGATCCAACAGCCATGACAAATAATCGATAGCAGCTAAAAAGGATATGCATCATTCTTAGGATGGGTAATACGGCATTCCAAGAAGAGGTCCAGAATATTGAGATGAATAATGGGTAAGGTGTCACATGAGAGGATGGAATGGGTACGATGGGACTCGGATGATCAGCCCTGAAACAGTAGTATTTATCATTAAGACCATCAAAAGCCTTCTACTAATCATGACTTACAAAAAGGTAATCACGTCAAAGAGAAGCCAGTAAACGACATTAAAAACAATTGTGACAACATAATTTTATTATGTGGAAGAAACTTCGGAAGTATGCATTGGAATTTGGCAACAGAAAACCACAACTCACCATACAATATCTTTTTTACCTTATTATCACTCTTGGAGTGTTATAAAGTTAACAAAAACTAAATATCCGAATACCAATGAGGGGAAACTATTAATATCTCAAAAACACTAGTCATTGACCAAAGTTCTCAATCCAAATTTCTAATTTTGGAACAGAAAATAGCTTCTCATAAGCACTAGTAGAAACTCAAGTCACCAGGAGATCAATCACGAACTACAGTTTAATCATTGCTTAGAGGCGATAAAAGAAACATCTTAAGGAAATTATGATGCAGATGCTTACATCTGAAACGCTTCACCATTAGAACCAGAGCCCTCACAGTGTCTCTTCTCAAGAGAAACATAAACAACCGAGGTAATTCATTACCATCAGTGTCAAGACCCCCACAGTGTCCTAAGAAGACCTACATTGCAAAAAGAAAAAACAGTTAGTAAGTTTATATAAGACAACATGCAGGTGAGAAATGAGAAGAAAGGAAGGGGATACATGAGAAAGAATGTAAAATTACTTCAATTGTTCATTCCAGGATGATCCCTTTGATTATTTTCAAGCCAAGCATTGTCCAACCGGCATCTTTTATTCTTTCACATACTCAAATCTAAATCCCCAAACAACAGTCTCATCATACTTGAAATAAGGGAATGTTTGGTAATCAGTATATGGATATCAATATGATATCTTGACATACCCATTATCAATATAATACATGTCATCTTCACATTTAGAAAGGATTTCTTCGTACTAGTTTCTGCGCATGTGTTTGAATGAATAGTCCTCACTTCAAGAAGTAACAGAAACCCAATGATCATTCAGAAACTGAACACCAAGTTCTTATCGATGGCTTGCTGTATGTATAGGATGTTGAATGGGCTATAAAATTTATGAGTGTCGGGGTAAGCAACACTATCAAATTCAACACTACAAGATAATATTTAACAAAGCCCAATCATCATCAGGTAAGAGACGATAGCTTACAATCAGAAAGATCAAGATCTTGAAATGATCTCCAGTACTTCTCCTTTTTTTTCTTTAGCTACCTCGGTTTCATTCTGTACCTCTTCATCCTTTTCACCGATCTTGATAGATCTGGGCAAGTGCCCATCATTCCACAGAGATTCTAAAATTACAATAGGTAATGTCCATTCCAATTATGATACATGAGGTTGAAAGTGACCGACAAAATAGATAAAGCTTGTACTATTTGTTAAAAGCTAACCATTTTATCAAGATGGACTGCATCCATCCACAAATCTAAAGTTGGAGGGGTGCATTCTCTCATTTGCTTTTTGTTGTCGCCAAGTCATTACAGAACATCCGAGAGAATACCCTTTTGAATACCAGCCACAAGATGAGTTAATAACAGTAAAAGATTCTAGCAAAGAAAAAACTAGAAGGTAAATCACAAAGATGAGTTAATAAGAAAAGACATACCAGCCATTGTTGAGCCAACCTTGCTTGCCTTCTCCACAGCAGGACCCATGGTAGATGCAACTAAACCAACAGTTACCAAGGTTTCTTAGACTAATTTATGTTTACTGTCATACAAACATCATCAAAGAGCACCAAAGAACTCTCCTATAGGTTAAAATGTAGTTAAAAGGAATCTTTAGTAAGTGCTTTAGATAACAAAAATTTATGATTCAGGGAGTACTATGTTTCTGGAAACCAAGAAACAAAAGGATAACAGGATGAAAAATAATACAACACACTTCTTAAGAAACATTTTTGCATTGATGCTAAGTGATTGATCATGAAGTACGGTTTCATTCTAGCAAAACCAAGATGAGAGAAAATAAATATTGCTACAGCACATCAGGATTCAATTTCTTTAGGGAATTCAGTACCTGGGTTTCCTTGTAAAATTCCTCAACATATTCAACCACAACTAACTCATTCTCAACATAAATTGCATCCATATAGACAACTGAGTCCTTTGGCTCGGTATAAGCCACCAATCCACATGCAGCATGCAAACCAACAGACAGAATCTGAACAAAGAACAGATTAAATGCCAAAAGAAAGACAAGAAATGTAATTAATGGGGATTGTTACCCTGCTACGAGCAGTTAGGATATACGTTGTAGTGGGCACTTTCTTCCTCCTTGCAGAACCCAAGCAACCGGCATTAGACTTCTTCTGGTTCACTTTCTTCTCTACAGTGTCAGGACTAATCACAATCACTTCCAGGTGGGGCTTTGGCTTGCTAGGAACTTTCTGTTTTGTTGGTGGCAAAGCCTTATTGGTGACTAGTTGAGCACCTTTGACATCATTCTCATATTTCTATAACAAAAAAAGATACTCTGAAGTCAGCGATGAAGGATTTGAAAACACCAAACTATTTTAGAGTCATGATATATCTCCCAGATTGATGATCTTCTTGATAACAATGAGAGCATCTTCTTGTGGCTTGGCCAGCAATTGGGCACCAAAGTTCTTATGGCAGTTAAAAGGGAGATAGAATCAGGATAATTGTAATTTCTATAACTCTCTTTTAAAATTTACTTTTGGATTTAAAATTCATGCACAGAAACAAGAAACGTAATAGTAGTACCAACAAATATCAGTTGTTGTACCAATAGGAGCAGAAAGTGCTTCCTGAATCTGCTTCATGTTGTCCATCAGAATTTGAATTTTCATAACCAAGGCATCCACCATATGTACATCTTCATAGGGCTATTGTGACAAACTTCATGTCTACGAGCTTGACCATCCCCGGGCAAAGGGAAAGACGGCGTAGCTCCAACAACAACTACTACTTTAATGCAATTGCACCTCGATATTATTAATCGCCCATTGCAATTCCTATAAAGTATGTTAAAAAGTATCATAAATTATCCATCACAATGTAACAATATTATCGCATCTTTCAAGCAGTGACCTGGTGCATATACAATCATAAGTTGCCATAAACTTGTATAAACTGTCATAAATTTTCATAAAACTTCTCAAAATTTAACGTGAAATTGTGACAATTTGCACCTAGTCACTTGAAGAAACTTTTCAAAAAGTACCAAAACTATCAAAGACATGCATAAATTTTTGCAAACTCGCACAAATAACAATTAACTACCACAAAATTGAACATGTAACAGATATTGGATGCTGAGAATTAGTTCAAGTTACAGGAAAGACCAGGGTCGCAATTCAAAAGACAGTCTAAAAACTCCTCAACAAAACAAGTATTTATCTTGACTCGGCCCAGATCTCTAATGCTCATATTTTTAACACTGTTTGAAAGAAGATACAGAGGACGGGCAAGTAGAGAAACAGCAGATAAAATGGATGTGGAGTTTATGTTTGCTATAGAGAAATGAAAGCTTGAACTTCAAAAATAGAAACTTAATAATGTGTAAGAGAACTGAGAGATGATATTTACTTACAGATATCATCAAGGTGACTATGATAGTCGTTGTTTACCTATGTTGTATCGAAATCTTCCAATATCACCCCAGATATTTGAGAATTCTGAAAACACATTGAATTAATACCTTAATATACTATCTGTCTTAGAACTGAATTGAGATATTGACAAGTTGAAATTAATAAACAACCTTAATTAGAAATGACATCAAGGAAGATGGATGTATTCCAGGATTTGAAGCACTAGCCATCAGATTCCAATGTTGCTTGAGCATTATGCAGAGCATTCAGAGTATTATTTATCATCACATAATCATGAAAATTGTCGCTTTGGACCATATTGAATTGATTAGTATTCGGAAATGTTTGAATTTGCACATTCATTTCTATCTCTGTTTCTAATTTCCATAACTAGGTTCCATACAATGTACCTCTTATCCCTATTTTCTCCGGAAAAATGTTTATTTCATCTTTTATGCAGTAAATAATTCAGCAGAATTCATTAATATACAAATAAATCTCATGCTAGAATAGCAGGAATTTGTTTTTGATAGAAATTGTGCAAAATAAAGGAACTTACTCTTGTTGAATGAGTATAGAAAGTCTAGGACTCATCATGATATCCCTTTCCTATGATATCCCTTTCCTATGGAGCCTATTTCCAGGACCTTTGTGACAACAAGAATATTAGTCAAAGTAAGTCATTTAGACTTGAGAGAAACCAGAAAGGAGCATATAGTTACAAGTAAACGACATGGTTGTTCCAACAAACAACCATGTAACCACACCAAATAAATTTTAAATCACCAAGTGGAAGACAATACCATTTCAATTGAAGTTATATCAAGACCTTTGACAGAATCAGTATTAAAATCAAGCTCTTGCAAGAATCGCCCGCTACCAAGGTAACCCCATGATTCACCAGTGAATACCAAGCTGTACAAAATTATAAAATCAACAATGGTAATGAGCAAGAAACTACTAAACAACAGGAGCTAAATGATTAAATTGCTGAAGATGATGCACCATTTTCATGAAAGAGAGAATTGAACTTACAATTGTATAAGCATGAGATAGAAGTTGACACCTAAACGATGCCCTTACAAGGGTTACGTTGGAGATAGCAAATAGAAGCTGCGACACATAACTGCATTGTTCAAGAGTTTCTGTTGACGAGTTTACAGAACATATTATTCATCTAGCTTTTGTTGTCATTTCAGCACAGTATTTGTGAGCATGATAAAAATACAAGACATTCAAATATATCTTTGTAGCCTTCAGCACCATGTTTTTGGCCGAGCAGAGCAGTCATGATATAAGGAATCTACATGAGAAAGCATTCTCAGATAACTACAATGAATTGCAACTAGATTCACCAGAGCCAATGTGTTGTTAAAAGCTAACCATTTATCAAGATGGACTGCATCCACCCACAAATCTAAAGTTGAAAAGGTGCATTCTCTTTTTCTTTTATTGTTTCACCAATTCATTTCAGAACACCCGAGAGAATACCCTATTAAATACCAGCCACAAGATGAGTTAATAAGAAAAGAAAATTCTAGCAAGGTAAAAAACTAGAAGATAAATCACAAAGATGAGTTAATAAGAAAAGAAAATACCAGCTACAGTTGAGCCGACCTTGCTTGCCTTCTCCGCAGCAGGACTCATGGCAGATGCAACTAAACCAACAGTTACAAAAGTTTCTGAGACTAATTTCTTGTTATTGTCATACAAACTTCCTCGAACAGCACCAAATAACTCTCCTATAGGTTAAAAGGCATTTAAAATGTATCTTTAGGGTGCTAAGTATTTTAAATTAAATTCAATCAAAAGAAACATGCAGCCAGAACGCACTTATTAGTGGGTTGGATACCGTTAATGAAGAATATAAATCATTCTTTCCCTCATTTTGCCTAAGCGCTCTTTTGAGTTTTCACCTAGCCACTCCTCTTCTTTCAGGCTGACATAATCTCACATCTCTCATAACCGCATATTACCTCGGTCTATACCGGTCCAGGTTATCTGCTTATTGCATGAATCGCCCTGTACGGTTTTCGACTCATCCCAGGATTTTGATTGCCTTTTTCTTTTTGTGGCATTTTCTTTTTTTATTTTTTTCTAATAAAATGAGATATATATAAAGACTCAATAACTTCCAACTGAAATAAAAAATTGTCCTAATTTTGAATTCAAATGTTGACTCAACAAAATTACGAAAAACTAGTTCCCTTTGTTGTCCTCTTATTGTCTCCATATTTCTTAGTCACACCCTTTCTCTTTATTGAGCCAAAGATAGATTTAACAAGCCAAATCTTCCTCTGTCAGTAATGGATCATACCTATATAGCTTGAATATTGAAGTAACATCCTATCCTCACATAAACTGGCCCTTGGATGCCATCAACCCTTTAAAGTATCTGCAAACAAAAACAGTTTTATTTTTTGTTATCAATGAACAGACTAAATCTAATAAATACTAATGAAAAAATTAACTATACATACATTAAAATAACTATATTCATGTTAGCATATCGATCGTGTGTATCAATTCCATAGCAAACATTCTTTGCAAAACATTTGTTGTTGTTCAAGTAGTGATCACAATCAACACTCAGAAGATATGCACCATTTGTCAGGACAGCTGAAACACGGATCTGAAATGAATACACACGGTAATTCCATGTTAAAATCAATTCACGAATTACCATCATCATAATCGTAAGCGATAACAAAAAGTTATGATTCAGGGGGTACTATGTTTCTGGAAACCACGAAAAAAGGATATATAACAAAATGAAATATAAAACAACACACTTCTTATTACACTTCTTTTTTTTTTGCAGTGGCTGCTAAGTAATTTAATTATGAAGGAGGGTTACATTCTAGCAAAACCATGATGAAAGAAAAAAAATATTGTTATAGCACATCAGCATCCAATTTCTTTTTGAAATTCATTACCTCGACTTGCTTGTAAAATTCCTCGACATATTCAACCACAGCTAAATCATTCTCAACATCAACAACATCCATATCGACAAAAGAGTCCTTTGGCTCGGTATAAGCCACCAATCCACATGCAGCCTGCAAACCAACAGACACAATCTGAATCAAGAATAGTTAATATGCAAAAAGAAAGAGAAAAAATGTACTCAATGGGGATTGTTACCCTGCTACGAGCAGTTAGGATATACGTTGTAGTGGGCACTTTCTTCCTCCTTGCAGAACCCAAGCAACCGGCATTAGACTTCTTCTGGTTCACTTTCTTCTCTACAGTATCAAGACTAATCACAATCACTTCCAGGTGGGGCTTTGGCTTGCTAGGAACTTTCTGTTTTGCCAGTGGAGAAGCCTTATTGGTGACTAGTTGAGCACCTTTGAAATCATTCTCAGATTTCTGTAACAAAAAAAGATACTCTGGAGTCAGCGATGAAGGGTTCCTATGGTAGTTAAATGCGGCATAGAATCAGGATAATTGTAATTTCTAAACTCAAAGCATTAAAAATTATGAAAACCCATCAAAAATTAGCATCAGAGACTGCTAAAAATGATAGTGTTGAAACCACAATTAACAAACTACCATGAGCCTTGCAGAAAAGTGTTGAAAAAACAGACTTTTAAGGCATGATAGTGAAACGCCATCCTTAAGTCTATATAACTACTTGGAGTTGAACATAGCAATGTTAAATCCTCGTTATTCCCTACAACATTATATAACTAATTTGAGTTGAACATGGGAATCCTTGTTTTTCCCTAAAAAATTCAAAAGTCATGATTGAAATGCAGAGGCTTCCATAGATGCCCACATTTGTTCAACTATCACATCTAATGTTAATCAAATTTGGCACAAACTTTTATACCCTGATGAGATCATACCATGTAATGATAGAGATGTCGGTGTTCAAAGTGCCAGCTCAACCTGCAATGCAGCAGGCTCGTCTTCTTCGTCTTTGTTATTTTGAGATTGCCTTGTACGCTGGAAAGGGGCCATATGGTAGCTGGTTGTAGAAGTTGTACTTCTAACTCAACACCTTCCATCTCCTCCAGTTCTGCTTTGAACACATCCTAAACAACGCAGTAGCAATACATTTTTGTCAATCTCTTTAGAATTTTACAGTTAGAGTTAAAATTCATGCGCAGAAACTAGAAACGTAACAGTAGTACCAACCAATATTAGTTGTAGTGCCAATAGGAGCAGAAAGTGCTTCCTGAATCTGGTTCAAGTTTTCCATCTGCATTTGAATTTTTAGAACCAAGGCATCCACCATATGTACATCTTCCCAAGGCTCTTGTGACAAACTGCCTCAGTTATTAGTCTACGAGCTTGACCCTCCACGGTCACAGGCAAACACGGCGTAGCTGCAACACCAACTACTACTCCCTGCAATCGCACCTTGATATTACTGATCCCCCGCATCAATTCCTATAAAGTATGTCAAAAAAATATCATAAAATATCCATCACACTATAACAACATTATCACATTTTTCAAGCAGTGATCTCATGCATATACAATCATAAGTTGTCATAAACTTGTATCAACTGTCTTAAATTTTCATAGAACTTCTCAAAATTTAACATGAAATTGTGACAATTTGCACCTAGTCACTTGCATAAACTTTTCAAAAAGTGCCAAAACTATCAAGACATGCATAAATTTTCGCAGGTTCGCACAAACAACAATTAAATACCACAGACTTGCACATGTAACAGATATTGGATGCTGAGAATTAGTTCAAGTTACAGGAAAGACCAGGGTCGCAATTCGAAAGACAGTAAAAAAACTCCTCAACAAAACAAGTATTTATCTTGACTGAACTCGGATATGTAGTGCTCATATATAAATATTGTTATAGCACATCAGCATCCAATTTCTTTAGGGAATTCAGTACCTCGGTTTGCTTGTAAAATTCCTCAAAATATTTAACCACAGCTAACTCATTGTCAACATCAGCAGCATCCATATCCACAATTGAGTCCTTTGGCTTGGTATAAGCCACCAATCCACATGCAGCCTACAAACCAACAAACACAATCTGAATCAAGAAAAGAAAAAATGCCCAAAGAAAGAGAAAAATAATGAACTCAATGGGGATTGTTATATTTTAGTTCAAAGTGTTTAAACTGTTAAACAAAATAACAGAATTGGACTGAATTGCCCTCTTGAACAATCTGAATGTATTGAAATACATTTTAATGGGGATTGTCACATCCTTTCAGACTTGAGAAAAATAAAAGAACTGAATTTCCCTCTTGAACAATCTGAATGTATTGAAATACATTTTAGGTTAAAGTGTTAAACACAAGAAACAGCCTTACGAATATAATATACCTCATTGCACAACTCCACAATGTGATCAGGATCCTTGCCACCCACATCAGGGCATAGTTTTGACAATTTCCATATTCTTGTTATATACTGCTTCCACTTTAATATATTCCTGCAAGGGAACTGGACTGAACTCTGTCTGGTACAATGCCGCTTGCACAACATACAGCATTATAGCAAAGTGAACAGTTCTCCCTACGTGATGAATGAGATAATACAGTACCTCGATTTTTAGGAAATTCAGTATCTCGATTTTTAGTAGAAACCACGCCAGTTATCATCTTCTCCATATATGATGAATGAGATAATACAGTATCTCAACCAAACCTTCAATAATCAGTTCGTTATAGGGCGTTTTCGGTGCATAATCAGGAACCTGCCTGCCTCTCCGGTGGAGATGAGGCCATTTTTATCCTCGTAGGTGTTTTCCGTGCAAGATGGCGGCTGGAAGCTCTAGCGGGACATTGACATCTTCCTGAAAAAAGGGTTTAGATATTATGCTCTCAAGGGTTTACTAAATGTTAGGTTAAACCGTCATAATTTTTTTTCCTAAACCGGAGCCCTGAATTTCCTTTATTACAACATTTATATTACAATAAATTATTAGTATAGGAAAGTTAATACTTAAATTTATAAAAATTATTATTAGTCAAGTTATATTGAATAATCATTCGTGTAAATTGTTACCAAAAAATGTAAGTGATAACTGACAAAAAAAAATATGACTATCAATAAAATACCATTTGACAATAAAAAAAAGGAATCGTTGGTCTAGTTTTAATGTAACTGATTTAACTCGCCGTATATACAGAATGAATAACTTACATAAGTATAAAACACATTTATATAATTAAATAATATTAAATCATAACTAAAACTTGATTATCTTAATATCTTAAGTAATATCAAAATACATTATATAATGTCATTGTATACAACAATTATTAATAGAACATGTACATTTTAGCTCATTATGTGATGTCAATTTTAGTCAATGATCTATATATTCTATTCTATTTAAATTTTAAATCTTGAAAAAAAATTATTTCTTTATTGTAATGATCTGTCTTCTGTTATCAGCCTGTAATGCACAGATATATTTAGTATTATACGGTATTATTAGTAATATAAGTAAGGAATCGTGAATATGGTTAAAAATACTCTTTTTATATTTATTGTTGTTCTATTTTGTTTATAGAAGGAGAGTCTTGTAACTATATATTAATATTTAAAATATGAGCTATAATAAAACAAGATCATGTGTAGCTCGTCCTCTATAATCCTCGTCTAATAGCCCTAGAACACACTATGGGGTCAAAGAAAGTGAAGAAAAAAATCCAATCGAAAAAGAGAAAGCTAAACAGGCCACTGAGTATGACATGTGGTCGTTACGCATGGCAGATTAATAATTATTTCCTAGACTACCAATTATAGGTTCAATCCCACAAAGAGATTGCAGTTTAACAAGCAAAGTTTGGAGCTTTATACCGGATGAACTAATTGGATTTGTTGTATTGACTGTGAGTATTGTTCCTCTTTACTAATCCATTTATATATTCATTCCGGTTTTGATTATTATGTTCCTTCCCACCTATCTATATCAATTCTTATGTTTCCCTATTCATACACACACATTCATGATCTACATTCGTCAACCAGAACCTTGTAGAGCATATTTGGTTGTATGAATAGACACAATTAAGACGAGTCACTAGGTGTGTGCATCAACAAATCTCAACTATGTGAATGTTTTCTCATTTACTTTGTATCCGCAACCAGTCTAAATACAAGTAAAGGATTTTCATTTATAATAGTATTGCAAAGTATCTTGAATCTGCTAGGTTGTCAATCTACTCAAGCTTACAAGGTATAAACCTGGAAATCATGGAAACAGACATCAATATAATAGAATCAATATGGATAGAACTCTTAATAAACCGAAACTTCAATATAAACTTCAATAGAAAAGGGAAACATTGTCTGAAGCTTAGCTCCTCTTTAACGAACTAAACTATGGAAAAAACTTCTAAATGAACGACCGAATTTTGGCTCGGAGGGAGAAAGTTTCCTTATATATGAGACCAACTTGACATAATTCTATAAAGTGGCTAAAATAATAAAATAATGAACTAACAGAATCAAATCTAACTAATAACTATTAATTTATAATAAACTAATGAACTAACGGAAGTGGGACACGACTTTTGGAAGCCGGTGAGATCTTCTTATCCTTCGCAACAAAATCATCCATCACGTGGAAAACAGGCGAAACAACATTGGTTCCTTGGTGTGGGGCATGACAATAAAGATGTGGGTTGCTACTGGCCATTAGTTGATATTTGCTCCTTCACACATCTTCTTGCGAGGAATTTATTCAATACTACTAAAAATCTCCCATGGTAGTTGAGAGGAGTTGATTCTAGTTAAAACTTTCATGAATTCAACTTCATCCATCACCCTACCCCCCAAGGATGATGAATTCATTCTTGAATGAAAATGATGCATTAAATTTTAGATTTGTCCTCTATTTATTTTCCTTGCCTTTTTCTCATAGTAATTATCTCCAACTCGCATGCCCTTTTTCGTCTTTTCATATTTGAATTTCTTCAACTTCCACTCCTATAAATTTTATTACCAAATACCAATTTTCACATATTCAACTTTAACCCATTACTTCAACTTTAACTCCTAATTCAACCTCATTTAGATTCAACTCTTAATTCAACTTCTACTCATATTAGTCCGAACATATCCAAACGGACCCTTAATCATGCGTGCATGCACGGGTTTCAAATTAGTTATCTGTTAATACCTCTTTAATTATGCGTGTGTCTGGTATAATTACACTATTTATTCTTGCCTAAATTCCACAGATTTTAGGTATGAAAATTAAGTTGTACTACAAGGAAAAAAGGCTTTGGACGACAAAATTTTTGTCGCGCAAAATACTATTTGTGTTGCCCAAATCTTTTAGTGATGATTTTTTTTTTATCACGGGACCATAGTCGTAGGCGAGTCGTCCTTGGTTGAGGCAAAGAATATGTGTTATGATGCCCAAAAGTACCTTTTTGTGAAACTGTTTTGTCACCCACAATCTTGTGCCACGAAAGTTTGTTTTCGTCATCCAATCTCTTGTGTTACGAAATTTGTCTTGGTCACCCAATCTCTTGTGCTACAAAACTTTGTTTTCGTCGCCCAATCTTTTGTGCCATGAAAGCTTATTTTCGTCGCACAATCTCTTCTACAATGAAAGTTTGTTTTCATCATCCAATCACTTGTGTTGTGAAAGTTTGTTCTCATCACTCAATCTCTTGTGCCTCAAGTGTTAGTTTTTATCACCCAA